>NW_025899830.1:0-300000 GCF_022539505.1 Lolium rigidum
TTACTTATGCACTTTACCTTGTGATAGCCATCGTGCTTGAAGTTATATATATCTTGCTATCACATACTTGCTTGTATTGCTTAGCATAAGTTGTTGGTGCACATAGATGAACCATTGCTTAGAATAAGTTGTTGGTGCACATAGGTGAACCATATTATATAGGCTTTGGGCTTGACAAAGTAAACGCTAGTTTTATTACGCATTTGTTAAGCCCATCTCGTAAAAGTTTTAAATCGCCTATTCACCCCCCTCTAGGCGACATCCGTGTCCTTTCAGATGGTCACCGGTGAATTTGTCCGGATTTGATCTCGGAGGAGTCAAGGGACCGTGGAGAACTTGGCCGAGATTTTCCCCTTAAATCCGCCTCCAACCCCTATATCGTTCTCGAGGGCGGCGTATTTATGGTAGCCTTAAATTTTCATGGTTGGGCCATTCTAACGGGTCGGGGCTATTTAAGGTCCCTGCTAGAGATGCCCTTACAAGAATTTTGAAGCTATCGATTTGTTCCTACTATAACTAAGTACATATTTTGAAGCACTAGGTACATTTCTCTTCCTCATGCAAAAACAAAGATAAATTTTCCTATTGCGAATGCAACAATAACCTACGAATTAGACCATTTAATTTTGGAAAACTCTTTATACTAGCCGGTTTGGAGGAGAGCGCATCTATTTTCTTCAGAACATGACACGCATTCAACATGTTCCTTTCGCCAGCAGCGTAGGCCCGCCACTGCTCCTCCAGGCAACCGTCTTGGCCGCCGATGCTCCTCTGTAGGGCATTGCTGCTCCTCTCTGTGACCTTCTGGCTCACCGCTTCTCCTCACGCGCAGGCGCTGCTGCTCCTCCAGGTCGGGTCTTACAATCCATGGATGTCGCCGTCGTGAGCCTCCGATGCCTCTCTTTTTCTCTCAGCCCGCTTCCAATCACCGCCGGTGAGCTCGACATGGTAGAGCTTGCCAAGGAGGCCATGAACGGTTAGGTGAGGTGCCCAATCTTTGCCAGACTTGGAGAAGTCGACACCCACGAGTAGATGGGCTGGGGATTCACCCAATCTAGCTCCAAGAACCTCCGGCGTGGCGGATTTGCCGCTGGTGAGCTCGAATCTGGCCATGTGAGTGCCTCCATGGTCATTAGGAAAGTCAATTTTGGGGATCTTTGTGTTGATGTTACATACCACATTGCAATTTGTTATATGTGTACATTAGTTTTGTTATGTTAGTATTAGTATGGACATAGTGGTACAATGATTTTGGTACGTATATACTACATAGATATTGAACAGAAACTCAATTCGGCTCCCGGGTGCGTATGATCCCTCTATCATAAAAACATATTTTCAAGTGTTAAAAATTTTTGACAAAAAATTTACATGTACATCTCCATAATATATGTGTATTCGTCAAGTTTCACGAAAAAATGATTTTTTTTGTAGTCTAAACGAAAAAGAGAAAATTTATCTTGTGACAAGTCTTTGTTTCAGCACCGAATTTTGTCTTTTTTACACACGCCACATGACATGTCGATTTTTCATGAAACGACTTTGTGAGCGCGTAGCACATGAAGATGTACGTGCCAAATTTTTGTTTCAATTTTTTTGACATTTTAAAATGTGTCTAACATGTATTTCTATATAAAGGGAGCATACGCTCCCATGTGCCAAAACATCACTCCCGATATTGAACCAATATTTACATACGTCTTCCTATAATGTTGTAGTATAAGTTAGACAAAAATGTTGGATAAATGTCACAAAATGATGTAACATTTTTATCTACATTCGAAATTATTTTGTACCATTGAAGAATTTTTTTGCACCATAATATCCCGATTTGCTAGACTATAGGGAAATAGATATATTCGAGACGTTACATATTCTAAAAGAAATTGATACATACGAACCGTTTTATACCTTGATTGGGCTAGAATCGCTGACTTAAGTTGATCATACGATTCAGAAGGCAGCTAATGGGTGATGCCTAGGGCTGGCCTTTGGTAGGAAAATATCGACATTGATTTTTATTTTTCTGGAAATGCAGACATTGATGGGCCGGGGCTAGTCTGATTCCGATAGTCATGTCCTAGAGGACCAACCCGGCCCAACCCATGCCTGTCCTGCGGTCTCTGTCTCTCCTCGCGCGGCGCAACGCAAACAAAAGCGAACCCAAGACAAGAGAGAGAACCCCTCTCAAAACCCTAGAACACTAGGCACCGCCCGCCGCCACGCGCAAGACAGCAGAGAAGGAGGACGAATCCAAGCCTCCGCCATGCCGAAATCCAAGCGCAATCGCGCAGGTCAGTTCACCCGCTCCATTCTACTGCACTTCCATGCCCCGTCCTACCTCTCTACCCGATTCTTGTTCTTCTCCTGGATTCGGCCAAAGTTTGGCTGGTCTAAACGTGTCTATCCGAATTTGTTCTAATTAGTGGTGGTATATGTATTATTGATTGGGATTCTTGGCTTGTCAATTTTCAGCTTGCTTGTAGTTCTACTTTGTGTTACTTGCTTGGCAAATATCCAAGTTTTATTGTAAATTATGAGGAGGAACCTTTCTGAGGATCCTCTTCAGCTCTTCTGATGCATTAGATCCCAAATTTCTGTGCTTCTTGATAATCAATAAATGAACCTCAAGTATTAACACTTCAGTGAACAATTGTAGCCTCTCTCTTTTTCCTCATGCGCAAAGATTCAATTTTTTATGGACGCAGTTACCTTGTCAAAGACCAAGAAGAAGCCAGGTCTAGAGCGTAAGGGCAAGGTGGTCACGGAAATCAAAGACGCCATCGAGCGCCACAGCAGCGCCTATGTCTTCACCTACAATAACATGAGGAATCAGAAGCTCAAGGACTTAAGGGACCAACTGAAGTCCTCTAGCAGGTAGGTTTTCGCTATTTACTATGTTGTGTTCTGCTGCTATCCAAATGGTATGGGTGTGCTGAGGGAAGTTTATGATATGGTTGTTCTTGGATCTTCTCTCCTTTACAACAAAGACATATATGCAAGTGTTAACATCAGTTATTTGGGCTGAATCAGCACAATTTGCATTCATTTGTTGATTCATGCAGTTGTATTTTGCTAGAGAGTACACTTGAAACCCTGCTAAGTGACAAATATCGTGTAGACGCACCATGCCAAGCTTGACTGGATGGCTTTTGCTGCAGAAATTTGTGGACATGTTAATAGCTCCTATATGTTCTCTTCTCAGGATATTTCTTGCTGGAAAGAAGGTTATGCAGATCGCATTGGGGCGTTCACCTGCTGATGAAGCAAAAACAGGCCTGCATAAACTTTCCAAGGTGATTTATTCTTTGTCATTGTTTGGTAAAGATCGAAAAGTGTAATTTATAGCATTCTTGTGAGGTTTTGCTGATGGTAACTTTTCTGTATCCAGTACCTTCAAGGTAATACTGGATTGTTATTCACGAATCTCCCAAGGGATGATGTTGAGAGGTTAGTCTCATTGTCTGATAGTTCTTATCTGTACACAATAGTTCTAAATGCTTGCTTATTTACTTGCTGCCGCTCTAATAATTTTATGACCTTATGATCATATATCTGGTGTGCAGATTATTTCGAGAATTCGAAGGGCTTGATTTTGCAAGGACAGGAAGTATTGCCACCGAAACGGTATTGCTTTTTCTTTCATGTGTTTGTTCATTGTGTTTAGCTTCCGAAAACAAATGAATGCCATGTTTTGAACCAAAGTCGTACCCTGGTTACCAAACACAATGTTATCTTTTTGATGGTTCTGAGCATTTAATTAGTAATAGTGATATGACTGTGAAAAGGAAGGTCAACATTATTCCTCGAGTTAGTTGTGTTATCACATCTATATTCACATAGTAGCACTCTGTTGAGAATTACTGTTTATGATAGCTGCTTAGCCTGTATAGGATACATCAATGAATGCATATTTAAATCGTGTTATTGTTCAGAAATAAGTTGCCCTTGCAGCTTCTTGTATGATATGGTTAACTCAATTAACACATATACAATGTTCCAGGTGGAGCTAAAGGAAGGTCCTCTGGAAAAGTTTTCCCATGAAATGGAACCCTTTATACGCAAACAAGGACTGCCAGTTCGTCTAAACAAAGGTTTGTAGCCCCATTACATTTACACAGCTCCTTGAAGCTACCAAACAAAATGGTTGGATTTCCTAAAGTTGACCGTTGCTGCCTTGCTGGTTCAGGTGTTGTTGAATTAATTGCTGACCATGTAGTATGTGAAGAAGGGAAGCCCCTTTCACCAGAAGCAGCACACACTCTGGTATGTATAAATAGCATGCATTATTAGCTGCATAAATGTTAGTTAAAAGTTAGATACATGATAACCATATCCTTTGATCAAGTTATGGCAATGGTTTACCTAACACATAGGTAGATGCTTCACTTGGTACAAAGTCTTACTCTTACACTTGATTTGGTTTATCCAGGCATCTGGTACCATTTTTACTCGTAAGTGTAGAGCTGTGGAACCTGCTTCGTTTGTATTAATGTCCCTTTGATTTCCTTGTTGCAGCGTTTGCTTGGGGTGCAGATGGCAACATTCCGACTGTACCTTGTCTGCCGCTGGTCTTCGGATGACTTTGAAGTGTACAAGGAAGGCTTGGCTCAGCTGACAGCTGGTGATGCTGATGAATCATCTTAAGGTTGTGGATGGCAATGCTGAGTTTATGGTGGCACTATTGTTGTCTTGCTGTGTTAAGACAGTTTTCTGATATGCCTTTGTACCCTTGGAATCTCAAATATATGATCTGCCCCAGTTGTGCATTTCGTTTGGTCCTAATATTCGTATGAGCTATTAGCAGTAAAATTTGACAGGCAATGTAAGAGTTATTTTTCCTGAGAAAAATAGAGGAGGATGTCAGCAGAATTTTTTTGCCAGAAAGAGTGCCGTGTTACAACACAAAAACAGTGGAGGAGCACAAAGAAAAACAACTGTTTTGGAAGAACAAGATCCGAACTCTTGTGTCCTCTGTGCAGACTCCAATTTTCGCATTTTTTTATTGAAAATTTGGCAAGTCCACATGTTACAACACAAAATATGTTCATAAGAAAAATATAATATCCTCATTTTTTTAGTAAACTTAAAGTGCCACAACCGATCCATGGTGAGCACCTGTGTTCAAGCTCACAGAATATGATTTGATGTTATAACGTATAAACTGCTTCTAAATTTTGACTAACTTTTAAATTGAGATACATCAATCACCATTTTAGTTTACACTAATAATCATATTGCTAACCACACACGAGTTAAGCTAACATTCAATGGGAGGTTTTTTTTTTTCATTGACGTGAGAGGTGAGACAAGGCTAAGCATAAGAATCTGTACTAGGAACTTTGCCCCAAAAAAAATTAAGGCCATATCGTTTTGACTTTGCTCATGATATAAAAATTGGTAAAGCTGGCATAGACGATTGGACAATAAAAATCCCGACGAGAAACTAGTTCAGTTGAACTTCCTGCTTCTCCCTGCAGTAGACATTTTCTTTTTGTAGTCACTGACTAGCATGACCCACAGGGCAGCTGCAGTAGGCATTTTCATTTTCTTTTTATGTTTCTGATTGTTTTGCCGCTTTTAATGGTTTGGCCACCGCTCATCATTTCCCCACCGAGCTATTCGAGAAGCAACGGCGGCTCGAGGGCAGTGGGGGTGGGTTGTCGGCCGGAGCCTCGCCGGAGCGCTGCATCGCCGTATAACTCGCCGACGAGCTCGTGCTACCTGATTCTATCAGGTTCAGGTGAACTCCTTCACTTCTCTCTCCCCCGCTGGTCCTTTGCTTGTCTATTCCCCTCCACGAGAGCACAGCAGAAATCGAGTGATGAATCCCCAATTGTAGGAACTAGGGTTTCTAGTTGGTCATGTTTCTGATTTTGTGCTGTCGATTTCCTGGTTTCTTGAGCTATTCCGTTGTCAGTTTAGGCTGTAGAGGGGACGAGGGTGTCCTGTGAAGTTCCCATTCGAATCCCTGAACCTGAGCGCTTAGTGCTAATGTTTGTTGGGGTAAACGCCGGCCGCCGTCGCTGTGCATAGGCTCTTCCGCTCTGCCCATGCCCCATGAGTGCTCTCGCTCTGCCACTGAATCCCTCCAAACCAACCCAGTCTCACTTAGATTCGGAGCTTTCTCCTATGTTTCGCTTTCCTTATGCTGGGTGGAGAAGTTTCAGGTTCGGCCTGAATTGTTGTTGTCCAAGTTGCAGCATATAAATGGCCTTGGGCGTGTGAGGTGCAGCACAGACTGCATGGTGTTAACTGTTAAGTCAAGGACATGTGGTGTGCCCTACTGAATCCTACCTAGTGGGCATCTGCAGTAGATATAGATTTTGTGTTGCTTGGCTTGGCTTTTGTAAACTGCCTGTACTTGCTTTGCGCCAGCCTGCCCCTGATATGACTTCTGATATTGCATCTCTGCATATCCCTGCTTATCTAATAGACATCTTCTCGCCTGCCTAGTAGTCTGCCTAGGTTTTTTTAGTTTATGGTGTTTTTGTGATGCTGTGGTTTTTTTTTTGTCACGAATCCAGTGGGAAATCTTCAGAGACAGGGGTCTCTATTCATGTAGAGAGAGGGGAGATCAATTCAACTCATATGTAGAATTGTTCTTGTTTCGCACCCTGAAAGGTATCTATTAATCGTATGGAAGAAAGACCTAGACGGCTGGTTATGTAGAAAATTGTTCTGTGTAGATCTATTTTACAAGTATCTACCATTTTATTTGGCTGGTTCAGTTTTGCTTGCACCCTCGTATCTGTGTAGTTGGTGGTTTATGGATTAAGCATTTTATCTACATTTGTTTTGCTTGATTGGTGATTGGATACTGCTGCGGCAGGTTTGGTTTCGATGTGTTTTTTCTGTCACTGCTTTTAAAGCAATTTAACATGACAACTACATTCGTTTACATGTGTTCTGAAAATGTATATAGGTAATGATAGCGGTATATATTTGTTGTTCCTGTCATTTTAAATCATGCATTGTTTCTGTTTACTTTGCTGAATAGTTGTAGGTAGTCAAATGCGATCATGTCTTACTAGGATTTTTAAGGAATGCAGAGCGCTAACTCCTTATCTGCATATTTATATTCGTGGCAGAGGGGGTGCAGGAGGTGGATGATCAGCAGTAGCATCGGTTGCAATGAAGACATCGGTAGCAAGATCGCCATTGGTGGCGCTAGTCCTGTGCCTGTCCCTCTCGTTTGGGTTCGCGTCGAGGGATGTGGAAGAGGTAGGATGGAGGAGAGTAGAAGGACGGGTGGAATGGGGAAAAGGGCATTCCGGCAACACTGGCCGGCCGTACTACTTCGGTGAGGAAAGCTTCCGTGAGTGGTCGCGCACCCCTCTTGGCCACTTCAAGCTGCTGGAGCGGTTCGACGACGAGCTGCTGCGTGGCTCCGTGGGCGACTACCGTGTGACGTACCTGGAGATGGCGCCGCGCGCGTTCCTGCAGCCCAGTCACTTCGATGCCGACGAGGTCTTGTACGTGAAGGAAGGCGAGGGCGTGCTGGTGCTGCTGAGGAAGGGGAGGCGGGAGTCGTTGTGCGTGAGGGAAGGCGACGTGATGGTCATCCCGGCCGGCTCCATCGTGTACTTCGCCAACACGCACCGCTCCAAGTGGCTCCGCGTCGTCATGCTCCTCAACTACGCCAGCTTTGAGGTGAGCGACTGACGGGTGTTGGAATTCGCCCACTAATCAATCACATCAATATAGATGAAAACACACACACACACACACACAAAATTTATTACCAAGGGTGCGTGTCACACCCTCTAATTTTCCTCTCTTTATTTCTTTTCTGTTTTCTCACTTACAAATCTTTAGCCTGGACGCGCATATATATACACGCACAGCCAAAGGATCTAGACCTAGACTTGGACACCTAACTTAAACTTGAAACTGCTCGGACTCAAACTCTGCACATCTCCTAAACTGACTCAATACATACAAGACTAGTACTGCTCTACTTTTAGCACTAGGACACGCACACGGACAAGAATTAACCACTGCATGCTAGCTAGCTGATTACAACTCTTAATATAACCAGACTAACCAAACCTAGTAGCAATCTTGCTGACTCCAAACCGGACAACACTAAAACTACTAGGACTCTTACTGTTGGACACTATGAATTCACTAAGGCAAGATTATTTTTAACAACGCGCTCGATCGATCGAACCGCTTTGCAACCGTAATTTATGAGCTGAGGCTGAGCTGGGCGTGCTGCATGTGCAGGAGTTCTTCCCTGTTGGAGGCGAGGGCCCGGATTCTTACTTGAGTGCCTTAACCTGAAACTGCTCGGACTCAAACTCTGCACCTCTCCTAAACTGACTCAATACATACCAAGACTAGTACTGCACTCCAAACCGGACAACACTAAAACTACTAGGACTCTTACAATTGGACACTATGAATTCAGTAAGGCAAGATTATTTTTTACTGTAATTTATGAGCTGAGCTGAGGCTGAGCTGGGCGTGCTGCATGTGCAGGAATTCTTCCCTGTTGGAGGCGAGGGCCCAGATTCTTACTTGAGCGCCTTTAGCGACGATGTTCTCCAGGCGGCATTCAACGTACGCGACATAACTCTTTGACATTTTCTTGGTTCATCTGACCGAATGATTTTGCTTGAATTTAACAGTCGCGCCGGGATGAACTGGAGAGAGTGTTCGAGAGGCAGAGCAAGGGGGAGATATGGCAGGCGTCGGAGGAGCAGATCCAGGAGCTGAGCAGGTCGTGCTCCAGGGGCGGCGGGGGCTCAGGCTCCAAGGAGGAGGAAATCAACCCGACCAGCCTCCCCGGCCAGAAGCCCCGCTACTCGAACAACCACGGCAGGATGCACATGATCACCGGCGACGAGTGCCGCCACCTCCGCGACCTTGACATGGAAGTTGGCATCGCCAACATCACCTGCGTACGAAGAAAAAATTAGCTAAGCTTGTTTTGTAATTGTAACACGACACAACTTGACCTGATCGATGATGACGCGTGCAGGGGTCGATGATGGCGCCGAGATACACCACCCGCGCGACCACGATCGCCGTGGTCGTGGAGGGGAGAGGCTACTTCGAGATGGCGTGCCCGCACAAGTCCGACTCCGGCCGGTCGGAGCGCCGCGAGCATGGCAGTGAGGAGCAGCAGATGATGAAATCGAGAGGGTACAAGCAAGTGACGGCCCAGATCAAGGAGGGGTCGGTCATCGTGCTCCCGGCGGGCTACCCGGCGACATTCGTGACCGGGAACGAGGGGAACCTGGCCGTGGTCTGCTTCGGCGTGGGCTCTGGCAACGACGAGGAGGTGTTCCTGGCGGGCGGCAACAACTTGCTGAAGCAGCTGGACGCGCCGGCCAGGGCGATCGTGTTCGGCGGACAGGGGAGGGAGGCGGCAGACAGGGTCATCGGCGCGCAGACGGATTCCGTGTTCCTACCCGGCCCGCAGCAGCAGAGCCGCGGCGGCGTCTCCGACATGTGAGTGGTAGTGCGACGATCTAGAGCGAGGTTTTGTGCGCAGCGCGCATGCAGTTCGATCAGGTAGCCGCGGGAATAAGTAGCAGCTGGCATGTAACCGCCAAGCCAGCTGAGAAGATGCTAAGTACTGTATGTATGTGCAGGAAGTATATTGCTACTGAAACGGTATTGATTTTTCTTTCATGTGTTCCTTCATAGCGTTTAGTTTCAGAAAACAAATTAACAGGATGCATTGAACCAAAGTCGTACCGTTATCAAACAAAATGTTCTCCTTTTGATGATTCTGGGCATTTAACTAGTAATAGTGATATGACTGTGAAAAGGAAGGTCAACATTATTCCTGGAGTTAGTTGTGTTATCATGTCTATATTCAGATAGTAGCTCTCTGTTGAGAGTTACTGTTTATGATAGGGACACACATCAATGAATGAATATGTAAATTGTGTTATTGTTCAGAAATAAATTGCACTTGCAGTTTCTTGTATGATATATATGGTTAACTGAGTTTACACATTTACAATGTTTCAGGTGGAGCTAAAGGAAGGCCTTCTGGAACAGTTTTTTTTCATGAAATGGAACCCTTTATAGGCAAACAAGGACTGCCAGTTTGCCTAAACAGAGGTTTGTAGCTCCCTTACACTTACACAGTTCTTTGAAGCTACCGAGCAAAATGGCTGGATTTACTAAAGTTTCACCATTGTTGGTGCAGGTGTTGTTGAATTAATTGCTGACCATGTAGTTTGTGAAGAAGGGAAGCCTTTCACCAGAAGCAGCACACACTCTGGTATGTATAAAACATCATGCATTATTACCTGAATATTTTTAAAGTGATAGACGATAGTGGTATCCTGTGATCAAGTTATGAGAAGCCGAAAGTCTTACTCTTACACTTGATTAGGGTGTTCAAGACATCTGGTACCATTTTTGCTCGTAAGTGTAGAACTGTAGAACTGTGGAAGTATACATGTATGTTTTGTGGTAAGGGCATCTTCATCAGCCCGAAGCAAATGGATCAAGGGTTCCTTTGATTCATAGGATAACGAAAGTATAGAAATAGAAAAGCATGGGATTTGGATGTCATATCTCTTTGAATCATATCGGAAAATGAAGCGTGTTTGATTGTAGCAGCGAAGAAATATTTCATGATGTACTGTATGACCTAATTTTTTTATAGGATTTACACTACAAGACTCTTATAGGATTAATTCCTATAGGATATGTTTGTATAAGTTAAACAACAAGTGTATGGAATTTTTCTATGAATCTAAATCCTACACAATTTTTATGCAAATCCTATGAATCAAAGGAGCCCCAAACATGTCCATTTCGGTCCGCATTGACAGTAAATGGGTAAGACCTGGCTCGATGCAAAGTGACCTATTGGATTGGGAATGCGTCGGTGGACACAACACGGATGTGACGAGTGTCCCCCTTAACTAGCCATCTAAAAAGCACTAGCACGAAACGTCTTTTGCACCATCATGCTAGCCTTCGATCGCACGCCCATCGATCTAAAAAGGGCCCACCTTCTTTTTTCTTTAAGCTTCTTCCTCCATGAAACCTGCCGCCCCCACCTCCTGTTCGAATCCCGTGGCTGTTCGAATCCCGTGGCTGCGCTGAC
Organism: Lolium rigidum; assembly: GCF_022539505.1. NCBI lineage: Eukaryota > Viridiplantae > Streptophyta > Magnoliopsida > Poales > Poaceae > Lolium > Lolium rigidum. The sequence goes on from NW_025899830.1 coordinate 11,081, forward strand.
CCACCGCCCCTTGACGAACAGCCACGCCGCCCACCCCTCGCTAGGCCATCGCGTCGCGTTACCGCACTTCGCACAGACCCGCCCCCTCGCCCAAGGCAGGGCCGCACAACCCTCGCCCATGCCGACGCGCAACGCTTCTGGCTGAACGCACCTTGTCTAGGCCGCTGCACTGGCCTACCCTCGTTTCAGCGGCTGCGCATGCCACCGTAGCTCCAATACATCGAATTTTGGCGTAATTTCACGAAAAATGATGGGAAGTCAGGTGGCGGTGGTAAGGGACACTGTCCGCGCAGCGACAAACTTGGGGATGGCTAGAATCAACCACCGACGGTGGCAGCGGCGGCGAGGAAAGGAGGCTTCCGAGCTAAATATTCCCCCCACCAACCTTTTTGGAGCGATGCAGGGGAATCTAGGCCTCAAGTCCGTGTATATGCAATATTTCGAGAAACGATGCGGGTTTGATGAAAAATAAAATTGGAGGCCAGCTATTTTTCCGGTATCTGCATGGGACTTTTTTTTTGACCTGGCACCGCAAACTTGCGGTTATTTTTTGGTTTGCTCTGAATAGGTTATATCTGCTAGACCATGAAACAAAAAAGGAAATTCTTGCAAGCACGTTTTTTTTTTGAGCTTATCTTGCAAGGACTTTTTTTTCTGAGCCAATGAAAAAGGTGACGCACCACCAATTTGAGAAAAAAGAAATAACGATGTCGGGCCCAGCATAACCGCGTCAACGCGGCCCAGATCTGAATCCCGCGTAAACTCTACGCAGTCTGAGTTCGAGTTCGAGTTCATGTCGGAGACGGAGATCCTTCCGGTGGATTTAAGGCTGCAATTCGCCCGCCGGATCGAAACCCTAGCTCCCCCCTCCCGAGATCTCGATCTGATCCAGCTCTCGACAAACCCTAGCTTCTCAGCGCTCCGTTTCCCGGTGATCGCGCGCGCGTGCTTTCCCTCGGCGGCGGACGACGATGTCGAGCGCGGCGGCGCCGTGGGCTCAGGCGCCTCACCTGCTGCAGGAGTTCGAGTTCTTCTTGGTCGTGGATTTCGAGACGACATGCGAGAAGGACAAGCGGATTTACCCGCAAGAGATAATCGAGTTCCCCTCCGTGCTCGTCGACGGCGCCACCGGCCGCATCCAATCCGCCTTCCGCAGGTACGTCCGCCCTAAGTACCATCCAGTGCTGACCCCGTTTTGCAGGGACCTCACAGGGATCCGGCAGGAGGACGTCGATGGAGGGGTGGATCTCAGCGAGGCGCTTCTGCTGCACCACCGCTGGCTGCAGGCGGCGACGGCAGGGGCCAGGAAAGGCGGCAGCTTGGCCGTCGTCACGTGGGGGGATTGGGACTGCCGGACTATGCTTGAATCGGAGTGCGTCTTCAAGGGGATCGAGAAGCCGGCCTACTTCGATCGCTGGGTCAACCTCAGGGTTCCCTTCCAGGCGGTGCTCAGGGGCGTAGGGCGCGTCAATCTGCAGGAGGCCGTCCGGGCCGCTGGGTTACAGTGGGAAGGCCGCCTGCACTGCGGGCTCGATGACGCGCGCAACACGGCGCACCTTCTTGTGGAGATTATGCGCAGGGGTGCCAAGATCGCCATTACCGGCTCCTTGGCGCCGCTGCCGATCCAGCAGAAGGAGGAGGAGGAGCAGCAGCCTCACACAAGTCTGTGCGGGGGCGCCTGCTACTGCGGAGTGGCGAGCCGAGGAGGCGTTGTAGCGGTGCCAGGGCCGACACAGGGGAGGTGCTTCTGGGGGTGTGGCAACTGGACGCCAGCCATGGGAGCCGCCTGCCCCTACTTCCAGTGGACCAACTGAATCAGTTGCGCCACCGATTGCGATTTCAGGCTCAGTCTAGATGAATGCTTGTGTTAGCTGTAGTCAGAATCAATGGCAGCCTAGTTGATTCTTGTAGTCAGAATCGATGGCAGCCTAGTTGATTCTCTTGTAGTCAGAATCGACGGCAGCCTAGCTTAGTTCATGTGTACTGTCAACGGGTCACCGAAACCTATGGCCTAGGGGAGTAGCTATCCTATGTAATCGGTGTCTGAGTTATTAATATTAATAAAAGGTTTGATTTAATTATGATCCTTCTTCTCTGTGAAATTCTTCAACATCGAGCAACGTTTGTCTTCTAATTTCATCAGTTTGTGATTAAAATTAAATAATTGCTGACCAAAGTTAAAAGTGGGATCACTTGTATATATGGTACCACCGATGGTCTTGGATGAACATATCGAGCAGCCACTGCTCAAATCAGGTGGATCCAAAGCACATTTATCCTTTTTTGTTTGTTAATAATTGATATCTAAATGCTACCTTAAATTGGTGAAAAAGACCTAAAGATATTTCTGCAATTGGTATTATGTGCTCGATCATGTTTGTAGTTCGGTAATTCCAATGGATTTGTAACCCCATATGTTAATATTTAAATGCTTCCAGCAAGTATCTTTAATTAGTGAACAAGGCTTATGAACTAATTTCTTTGCAAATTTCTGCAGTTTAGTCATTTCTTACACATACAGAACTCTTTAAGCTTTTCTTTTTTCCTTCGCTATATGACTTTGTTGTGCTTTGATATATGCAGATTACAATCAGGACAGGGCATGGTGTTGATTTGGGAGTTTTCGGCGGTTTTCTGTAATTGATATGCGCGGTTCTCTGCTTTGATGAACTGTGAGTTTGGGTTAAGGTGTACTCCCTTTGATCGGCATCTGATCATACCCTTTGAGGCGGGCTCTTTATTGAGTCATGATTTATTATCGGATTATTGTGCTTCAGGTTAGTTTTCCATGCAGAGATGGATCAATAATCCTAATGTTTAATACACAGATTTGTAGTACGATTATTTTTTTAAATAAAAGAACGTTTTTACTCCGGTTGGGCTTAATGTCACACATGAATTATATTGATCTAAGAATCCGATCACTGGATATATTGAGATGAGTAGTACCGTTATTATTTTTAATAAAAGAACATTTTTACTCAAGTTGGGCTTAATGTCACAGCAATATACTTGTTTCGCTTCTTAGCAATCACTCTAACTGTATGTTATAGTGTTATCATTTTAAGCACCTCATAAGTTATTACATCCTAATTTTTCCTCAATCACTGGTACTATTTTGATTTCCCTTCCAACTTTCTGAAATCTATTTCATCTTGAATAAAAAGTGCAACATACAGTGCTCTCAAATAAAAGGTAGAAGTAGAAGCATAGAACTGCAAAGTAGCATACTGCTCTCAAAGAAGCTCTGACTCAGTGTTTTGATTCAGTAGGAATGCTTTTTAGATAATATAGGAGACTGGGAGGTTCCATTCTTTGGTATCTCAGTGGCATTTTCTAGGGAGTTATCCGCTGTAAATTTCACATATTTATCCAGAGGCCACAATCTCTCCAATGTGATTATCCACTCCCTCCCCCCTCCATAGAAAAATTCTCCTATATTTTATTTATTTATTACACATATTTCCGTGTGTAATCTTGGTTTAGTGCATTTCTGGTGCAGTAGTGACATGATGTGATCACAATTGTTAATAACTTGATCAACAATTTGTGGGTCAGAACATCAATTAGCTGTCAAAATTGGATGATGGGCTGGTGAACACAATTTATACTGCGCACTTGTTTGCTCACGTCCCTCGCCTCATCAAGGTCTGAACTCCACCTTGACACCCACTCCGCTGAGTTGTACCTGTAACTCGTGAGACTCTTCTTTTTCTGTTTAGTTTTTAGATTTTTTTAGACTTTTGTCTGCAGATTAGTGTCATAAGAATCACCTTTAACTTGAAATAAATGAATGATAGCTCGTTCCATTTGAATTGATTACCAAGTGCAGTTCATAGATATCTAGGTGCATCTAGTTGCTTTTTATGGTAAAAGCACCTAGATATGGTTAGGTAATATTTATGGGAGTGAGGGTTACATGATTGTCCTGGTAGCCAGTACGTATGTAGATTCAATCTGAATGTTATTTTTCATTCTATTTCTTTCTTGTTTTTTTTGTCTTACTATCCACCATCCTAACAATCCATTCTCTCGATTTCATTCTCTTTCATTAGGTAATAATGCTCATGTGCATTGCAGGTACAGGGAACACCATTTGTAAAATTACAGGTTGCAACATGAAAGTTCTGGTTACATCTCAATGGCAGTTAATCGTATCATATTCTTGCAAATAGAGGTACCATTCCTCCTGTTACAGAATCAAATAAGGCATCTGAATGTAAATTCGAGAACCAAATTTTTTACTATTAAGCACAAGAAAGGCTTGACATCGTCTAGCTCAGGTCCCATGTTGGTTCATGTCTTAAATAGGGCATCACCAGGCCTCTTGTGTGGTTAGGGACCTGTTGTGAGGTTAGAGTAGGCAGAAAATTCAGACTAGTAGCTGGACATACACATGGTTAGTGACCCTGGTTGGAATATAGGCCACTGGCGAGAGTAGCAGGTGATCCATGGAACGGCACTTGAATGCACAGCTAATTCTCACTGTACATGCATATATCGATTCATCACCAAATCCCACATATCCATAAATTCCGCAATCGCAGGCACAGAAGGTGCACCCCTGATCATGTGTAGGTCACCGAAATCCATGGAACGGCACTTGAATGCCAGCTAATTCTCACTGTACATGCATATATCAATTCATCACCAAATCCCACATATCCATAAATTCCGCAATCGCAGGCACAGAAGGTGCACCCCTGATCATGTGTACTGTCAACAGGTCACCGAAACCTATGGCCTAGGGGAGTAGCTATCCTATGTAATCGGTGTCTGAGTTTGGCAGAAAATTCAGACTAGTAGCTGGACATAGACCTGGTTAGTGACCCTGGTTGGAACATAGGCCACTGGGTGAGAGTAGCAGGTGATCCATGGAACTGCACTTGAATGCACAGCTATCAGTTCTCACTGCACATACATATATCAATTCATCACCTCGACGAACTATTGCATCATCCATCAGGAGATGGATCGTGTCCTGGTTGAGTTGTTCCTAAGATGTAGTTAGCATTCAGCAGCTGATCTGCATGGGCATGAAGGACCTGGAGGGTGGCGTCTGGTACAACCTGGGGGCCTTGATTTCCGGGTGGTCCTGGTTGTTGGGGTCCTTGGTTAGGCGGCTTCTTCGGATCCTGGTAAGTTGGATCATCAGCTAAGTTTTAACTTCGCATTTCTTCCAGCGAATTCGTCAATTTATTCAGTCAACTTTTCATAAGGAAAAAAATACTATAACAATTCCTACAGTTGTTAGTGCTTCAGTAGAACTTTCAGTACTAAATGATGAAAATGCAATATGCAAGGGATGAAGCATGCACTAGTCATTTAGCTTTTTTCTCTTATTTGACGGCTACCTCTGATTATCTAAAACTGACCGAATGCTTCTTGTGCAGCTTGCCAGCTTCTACCTCCTCATCTGCTGCTGCTGCTGCTGCTGCCTGCTCATTGTACCAGGAAGATGCTATTGGTCAGAGAAGTCCCTGTGGATGCAAGATGGATGAGACACCTCCGGCGGACAGTCTCTGGCAATGCAATCACCCAGTTCACTGAGATTTGGACTCTGCTGGAACATATTCAGCCGAACGCTGACGTCCCCGACTTGGTGACTTGGAAGTGGACGGATGGAGGCCTGGCTGGCAAGGTGCAACCTGCTGCAGTTTTCAGGCCTGGCCGGGAAATCGGATTCCAGATTTTCTCATGGCTCGCCGTCCGTGGCAAGTGTTTGACAGTAGATAACCCGCTGAAGCAAGGCTGTACTTGCAATCCCATATGCTCGCTTTACAGAATTATGCCCGAGGCTTCAGTTCACCTCCTTGCGGAGTTCTCCTTCATCAGAGCTCTTTGGCAGTTGATCCTGGATCACTGCCACCCCCCAATGCCAGCCATGCGAGTAAACAGTGACGTCAAACTTCTGGATCAACGGTCTGTCTCAGCTTACTCTGTTCCAGAGCCTCATTGGCGGGCTTTGAGTTCTGTCCTTCAGTTAGTTTGGTGGTCATCATGGAAGGGGCGTAACCAGAGGGTGTTCAGAAGCAATGCTATTTCATTCTAGGTGTTCGCCCAAAATCATAGTGGAGCTATCAATGTGGCATCAGGCCGGACGCAACAGAACCAGGAAGCTGATAGACACATCCCGAGAGCGGGACTGAATTTAGTTAGCCAGGCGCGATTTTTCCTGATTGCTTGCATGGAGTAGCTGTTTCTGTCACTTTTTTTTTTTGACAACTAGTAGCTGTTTGTATCTTCTTTGAGCTATGTACGAGACGAAAAGGCCCTTGTAAAACTCTCTTTTTCCTCTAATAATGATCAATGAAAAGCTGCCCTGGGTTCGTCAGGCACCCAGCTTTGGTTAGCCTGCTGCCGGCCTGCTAACAGCGTGCTGAAACTGTGCCAAATAATGGCCTGGATTAAAATTCGTAGCCTGAACAATCACTGAAAAACTCACTTGGTAGAACAACAGAGCAGAGTGAATCAATACTAGCGAAAACTTTTGTTTTGTATCTTCGGAGTTAGGAGATAACTGTATGCAGTCTTAACTTGTGTGCCTTGATGATACATTACACGGATCAGCATGGGACGAAACTGCAACCTCGTAGTTGAACGAGGCCAACCATGCATGGTAACAAATCACAAAACTGCACCGAATGATAATCAGAGAACTGCAAGGAGTTTGTGTGGTACTGATATTTGATTTGAGGTCTATTGTAAAAGAAGAACGAGGAACTAGCTAAAAAACATCTCTATCTGCTACATCTCTATGGACGAGGAACCGAGGAAAGGGAACTAAAAGAAGCAACGTACCCGTGAATAATCAGTGTGGCGGTTGGGCTGCGCGCCTAACAAAATGTCGGATACATCACCGAAAACCCACTTTTAAACAAACATGGGAGCATATGCTCCTGCTATACGGGAAAAAACGCTTTAAAATGTCAAAAGAGATCGTATATATCGATGTTATATATGCAAGTTAAGTTTCGCAGAAAAGTGTATCTTTTTGTGTCATGTGTAAAAAAGACAAAGAAATATCTCTGTTCAGATGTACATGTCAATTTTTTATTCGATTTTTTTAACTTTTCCAACTTTGTTTAAAAGATATTTCAAAAACCGGAAGCATTTGCCCCGGCTGCCAAAACGTCTCGTCCATACATCACCTCTCTTGGTGATGCATATTTGAGTCGCTTGGCCCAAAATATACATCATGAGTAAATCTTTTACATCACTAAATAGATCAAGGTCATCTCTTAGAGAGATATTTTTGGTAAAAAAATATAATCTAAAAACAGGTTTTACATCACCAAATTTAATTTGCATCATCTTTTAAAGATGTTTTAATTGTACTTGTACTCGAACAGAATGCATAGAGCAAAATTACCACGTCTAAGGCTGCTCATAGTGGGGAGTAACTTAGACTAGTAACATATGCCATGTTACTAGTCTAGGTTACTACCTTCATAGTGGGTAGTAACTTATATGTGGTGTCATGCATTGTGTCATTTATTATGTTGTAGACTCATTTTACCTTGGGGTGTGTGATGTTATGGTAACATAGCTAGTTACCACCTCACTCTCTTTCTTCAACATTTATTCGCATGCCATGTCACCAAAATGCCTTGAGATGTGTGATGTTACTAGCTATGTTACTCCCACTATGAGCAGTCTAAGCTTCTTTATGCCCGCTTAATGCAAATCGTCGCACTGCTACCAGTAATCAATTGGCCCGCTGAATCTCCCGGATAACAATCTCGAGCGCTTGATCATCGGCCACAAGATCATTATGAGTCACGTTGGACACCTTGACCAGCCTATAATCCTTCCACTTGTTCTCCACCGCGAGGGCGCTCGCCAGATTCACCACTCCGTCACCGTCTCCGGCGACCGTGGCGGGCGTCGCATCGAGGTCATCCCCGGGGTACACAATCCTCTCAGTGGTCCTCACCCCGACCCCAACGATGTTGGTCACCGGAACCCCGGGAGGCGGCAGGGAGCCGCCGAACAGCGGCAGCACGCGGGACTCGTATGGCCCGACGGCCTCGCCGAACCCGATGGCGACAAGGTAGTCCGCCACGTCGCCGGCCGAGTAGTTCCTGCTCTTGGTGATCACCAGCGGCTGCGCGGTGCCGAAGACAGCCGGGCTGGGGCTTGGCAGCAGCCAGAGGCTCGTCTGCTGGCTCCTGCCCGCCGCCAGCAGCGCCCGCGCGTCCACGAACGGCAGGCCGTAGTTGTTCCCGGAGACGAGCGTGACCATGCCTAGCACGATGCCTCCCCACGGAGCGGCGACGGGCACGAAGCCCCTCACGAAGCGCTGCCGCCAGGCCGGCGGCTGCCGGATGAGCAGCTGGTGCGTCAGCGGGCCGCCGGCGCTGTGGGTCACGATCGTCACGGGCCTGCCACCGTTCAGCCGGCTCGCCCGCTCGACGAGTCCCTTGAGCGCACGGAGGAAGGCGTCGCCGACCCTGGACGGGTGCCCCGCCGGCGCCACCACGTACCGGAAGTCGTAGGGCGCGCCGAACATGGTCTCGCCATCCCGGTACCCCACCTTCTCCAGCCGCTCCACCAACTGTTGAAATATTGGGCCTACACTTAGTGGCCCATAATAGATTTCAGATTTTCCCTATAAATCTCAAAGCCCACTTAGTGGCAGCCTTGTGAGTTTGAGCCCAAGTTGGTGGCAGCTCACTAGGGAGTGGCAAGAGGTGGGAAGTTTAGTCCCACATGGAAAGTTGGGAGGAAGTTAGACCACCTTATAAGGTGGGTTGTTTCACCACTAGTAAGTGAGTGAGAATAGGAGTGCTACACGCGCGCTCCTCCTCCTCCTCGCTCGCTCGTCTCGTCTCGACTCGACTCGACTCGACACGTCACGACACGACGCGCGCCGCGCGTCGCGCTCGTGGTGAGTGGATTGAGCCTCGAGCCGAGACTTTCCTTACTTTTTGCAGCTCAGGAAAACGAACAGAGTCTTAGACGGACGCGTCGCAGTTAGTCGGTTCGGGTCGCTCCCGGATCGTGGGCTATCTGTAACCGACTCGAAACGTTCGTGCGACGTGGGAGTGGCCCACGTTGCCTAGGGTTTCCCGAGCCTATATAATCTCCTGCCCGGCTACCGCGAGAAACACATCTAATACACGAGTTAGGGTTTCCACCTCTCTCTCGCTTGCGCCGCCATCGTAGCCTACTCCATCCCGCGCGCCGACGTGCATCGGCGAACGGGAGAGCAGGTCTCCGGAACCGCTCGTCCTTGCGATCCTGTACGGGAGAGGGCGAATTAGGTTTTTGGGAAGCGCTCGCGCGACTGCTCAAGCTCTCCATCACGGGTCGCCTTCCGTCCAAGTCGGGCGGTGCTGCCTACCGTCGTCTACAACGCCGTCTACTTCGACCCGTCGTCCCCGTCGTCAACAACGTTGTCATCAACAACGTTACTGCTGCGACATCGTCCGCTACACCTCCACCGGATCGGTACGTGCGACATATCTCGATCTGTTTAGCGATGGATGTTGTACTTGTTTGCTCTGCTACTTGTTCATGTTGATCACTGCATCTAGTATGTTCGAGTTTCACATGTTAGTAGTTACCTGTCGTCATGCTTAATATTCTGGAATTAATCATGGAAATTGTGCCTAATTATCCAACAATCCAAAAACCTAATTGTAGGCAATTTCCTGAGTTAACAATGGCTGGTTTTTCCGATGCACCGAGGCCGGATAAGTTTACCGGTGTGCACTTTAAGAGATGGCGGTATAAGGCCATGCTCCGGCTTACTCATCCGAAAGTGTTCGATGTTACTCGATGGTTTACTCGAAGGAACTATATCTGATCAAGATCGGAACAAGTTCAAGGAAAACAATACTCTCTTTGTCGGATGCGTTACGAGCATTCTTGCTGATCGTCCGTGTGATGTGTACATGCACATAACGGATGGTAAAGAGCTCCGGGAGGCACCGAATGCTAAGTTCGGTGCAACCGATGCGAGCGATGAATCGTACATCATGGAGAACTTCCATGACATCAGGATGGTTAACAACCGTTCTGTAGTCGAACAAGCTCATGAGATACAGTGCATTGCGAAAGAGCTTGAGCTCCTTAAGTGTGCCTTACCTGACAAGTTTGTGGCTGGATGCATCATCGCTAAGTTGCCCCCTTCATGGAGGAACTTTGCCACAACTCTCAAACACAAGAGACAGGAGATATCAGTTGAAAATCTGATAGCATCTCTTGATGTTGAGGAGAAAGCTCGGGCTAAGGATAATACCGAGAAAGGAGAGGGTCGGTCTAGCGCCAACATGGTGCGGAAGAAACCCTACAGACAAGAACAAAGGGAATAACAAGCCCTCCTTCAATAAGCCTATGAAGACTACAACCTTCAAGAAGAAGAAGATGATAAACAAAGCAGATCCGAGCTGCTTTACATGTGGAGAGACTGGCCACTTTTCTAAGGACTGTCCCGGAGAGGGCAGACCGCAAGAAAAAGGCGAGGCAAGTCAACACGGTGACCGCTAGCAATGCTGATGGGTACGGTAATCTCTTTACTTGTTCTTTCGGTACTTCAATCTCCATGTTGGTGGATTGATACATGTGCTAATGTTCATGTGTGTGCTGACATATCCATGTTCACTTCTTACCAGGTCGCCCGGGATTCTTCCGTCTTGATGGGGAATGGGTCACATGCTTCTGTTCGTGGTGTTGGCACGGTAGATCTGAAGTTCACTTCGGGGAAGATCGTGCAGCTGAGGAACTGTTATCACCAGAATTTGACCAAGTCAGAGGTGGGCCGCGATCAAGATGGACGTGAAGAAATATATATATATATATATAGAAAAAGTATGTGGATCGGCCTTTTATACCAAGTTGGGCTTAATTGCCCGGATATACGTAACATATTAGATCGCATCTTAGTTTAGAGATAGAATCTTACTCGTGCACGGTTTAGTGCACGCCCACATTAGAAAGTCCGCGGGACTATAAATATGTATCTAGGGTTTATGGAATAAACAACCAACGTTCAACCACAAACAAATCTCGGCGCATCGCCAACCCCTTCGTCTCGAGGGTTTCTACCGGTAAGCATCATGCTGCCTAGATCGCATCTTGAGATCTAGGCAGCACAAGCCTGCCTACGTTGTTCATGCGTTGCTCGTACTGAAGCCTTTTTGATGGCGAGCAACGTAGTTATCTTAGACATGTTAGGGTTAGCATTGTTCTTCATGCTGCATGCTTTCGTAGTGCAACCCTTGCATGTCTAGCCGCCCTTACGCCTATCTTAGGCGTAGGGGCGGCACCCCGCTTGATCATAGTTTAGTAGATCTGATCCGTTACGATTGCTCCTTGTTCCACAAGGATTAGTTTAATATCTGCAATAGTTAGGCCTTACAAAGGGGGGGAGGATCCAGCGACACGTAGGGTGTCGTTCGTTGGCCCTAAGCAGGATGTTCCGAGGATCAACCTCGTGTTGGTTTTTAGGCCTTGTTTAGGATCGGCTTACGATCACCGTGCGTGGTCGCGAGGCCCAACCTGGAGTAGGATGATCCGATTATGCGGTGAAAACCCCACATCGTCGTAGATCTCATTAGCTTTACCTTGATCAAGCAGGACCACCATATATTCGGACACCCCGTCTGAATCATGGGTGGATCGGCTCTTTGAGCCGATTCACGGGATAACCCGAGAGCCGATCGAGGCTCGTATTTAACGTTTACGTGTGTGCCCTGCAGGAAACTAAGCGAGGCATCATCCACACCTTCCCGACCAGGTATAGGTCAGGTGGCACGCCCTTGTGATAAACATCGGTGCGTGCGACCGGAAGGCTTTGCGGGCCGTCGCTCGGAGGGACTAGGGCCAGCCGCAGCCCTAGTTGTTCCCGGCTCTACGGTGTTGCCCGTCTCTGCCCGCCAGTGGGTTTCTGACGTCAACACATTCTGGCACGCCCGGTGGGACCGTCGACGACATCCACGACATCGCCATCTACATCCAAGATGGCGGAAGACACTCCGGTCACATACGCGGATCCGCTCGATGAGCTCAAGAAGAAGCATGACGAGATCAAGGCAACCCTCGAAGCCGAACTCATCGGCTCCTTCCACCGAACCCGCTCCCATGGCGTCGGGTGGAAGGGTTTCACACCTGAAGGCGCGCTCGATGGAGTGGACCTGTCCGCTCCGTCGGAAGAACGCACCAGGTCGGCTGCGGCGGGAGATCAACTACATGGTGGCTCATTCGCTGCACCGTCACTCCGAGAGCTCGGTGAACACCTTGGAGCGTGTCGCTCGCGCGTCGTCCGGGAAATCATGAGTCACCGGTACTCCCTATCGGGACCGGCTGCGGGGACTTTCAAAGGAGAGATGCCGCTCCAGCCCCGGCCGTTCGCATGGGCAGCACCGGAACTGCCGAACTCATCGGCATACGTCGTCTACAAGATTGGTGGTGATCCTAGTGACTACCAATTCCTGCACGAGCCACCCAAGGAGGTCCCGCACGGATACGCGTGCGCATACGTGCCGAACGGCAACGCCTTGGCACTCTCGAACCAGGCTGCAATAACGGCGGCCTCCGGAACGGCGGGAGGAACGTCGGGAGCCGATCTCGAGAAGCAGTCGTGGCTGGCTAAGTACGCCACCCCGACAAACCTCCAGAGCCCAGCTCCTGCAGTTGGCTTAGAACCAGAAAAACAAGCATGGCTGGTTAAGTATGCCACCCCGGCGAATCTTCAGGGTTCGACACCTTCAGCCATCTCAGCGGATCAGATTTGTGCGATTCTGAAAGATCAGTTCGGCATGATGCCGAAAAGAAAGGCGTTCGGCTACACCAAGCCGTACCCCAACAGCTACGAACTGATCCCGCTGCCACCTAAATATCGGCTCCCGGACTTCACAAAGTTCAGTGGATCAGACGGGTCCAGCTCCATCGAGCATGTGAGCCGATATTTGGCACAGCTGGGCACGATCTCAGCGTCAGATGAGTTGCGCGTGAGGTTCTTCTCGTAGTCCCTCACAGGATCGGCTTTCGGGTGGTACACATCGCTACCACCGAACTCCATCCAGACCTGGAAGCAGTTGGAAGAGCGGTTCCATGAGCGGTACCATTCGGAAGCTTCCGAGTCTAGCATTGCCGATCTAGCACAACTACGTCGAAGCGCGGAGAAGCTGTGACGAGAATACATCCAGCGCTTCAGGAATCTTAGGAACCGATGCTTTTCGGTTCGTATAAATGAGAAGGAAGCGATCGAGTTGGCGGTAGCGAGGCCTTGCAACACAGCTCAAGGACACGGCCTCCCAAGCAGATTATCCCTCGCCGGCGCACATGGTTCGGAAACTTTCAGCATATGAACAGCGCCACCCGGACCTGTACCAAGACAAGTTCAAGCGTGCGGTGGCCCCGGTCGATGCGAGAGGAAGACGAAGTTCCTGCGGGAGACCAAGAAGTAGCGATGGCTGAGTGGACTCGGGGAGGAACCCCGTGTCCTGCAAGTGGGTAAAGCCACCGGGCCCGCCCGGGGGATTTGATTTTGACGTGACCAAGACCGAGCAAATCTTCGACCTCCTACTCAAGGAAAAGCGATTGAAGATACCCGAAGGTCTCAAGTTCCCCACGGCGCAAGAGCTGAATGGAAAGCCATCACGCAAATGGCATAACTCGCTCTCCCATGCCACCAACGACCGCGGGGTGTGGCGTCGGCACATCCACGCGGCGATAGAGAACGGGCGTCTAATTTTCAACCGAGTACGCCATGAAGGTCGACACACACCCCTTCCCCGCCGTAAACATGGTGGAGTATGCTTGCCATGCGGGGTGCCAGCCGGGTTTCCTGTGCAATATCAACATGGTAGATCTTGGACACCACGGCGGCAAGGATGGAGATGAGGGCAGCTGCTCTCATAGCAAAGATACAGAGGAAGCCGCTCCACGCGATCGGCCCCGCCGAGACGGCAAGCGCTACGTCACAGAGGGAGAAGTGAAGAACATAAGATATCAGCGACCTCTCTCTGATCACCTCCTCAACAAGTATGTGGGTCAGTACGACCAACGCCGGCGGTCCAGCGATGATGATGAAAGAGTTCGTCCGGCCGGAGAGGCCGGAAGACATCGTCGGCGGAATCACGATGAGGAGGAGCACGAGCGTTGTGCCAAGGGAAAGGCAAGGGAGCAAGGCGACGAGGACGGACATCGGAATTGTCCCTTCTTCGAGCACTCGCTGGGATTCGGGAATGAGCCGATTGCCAACAATCGGCAATTGCCCAGAATGCAACCGGAAGAAGAAGGAGGCAGCCAACGTGTCCGTGTTCGAGCGCTTAGGACCTCTCCCGCCACAGAGCAAACGAACTGAGTCCCCTCGGTTGGAAGATCTCGAAGATTCAGAAGACGAGGGAGAAGAAGAAGACAGGTACCACCGGCCAAGGTGGTGCCCTGACGGACTCAGCCGTTCCCAAAAACGCAGGGTTCAACGATTGCGCGGCCTGGAAGAAGCCGAGAGGTTATACTTGCATACATTGAGGAAGGCAAGGCCTGACCTGGCTGCAAAGGTTCAGCGAACCCTGGATGAAGAGGGTCGTCCACGGAAAATGGAGTGGCGCCCCAAGCAAAGGAAAGCCGATGATGAAGCATCGGCTGGCACAAACATGGTGCTCGTTCTTCCGGCAGAGCTCAGTGCTCCACGGTTACACGATACATCCAAGGTAGACGACAACAAGCGCACCAACATGATAAAGTCAGAGATTGGGCTGGTCTTATCTACCGGCCTGAACGAGTAGCAAGAGCACATCAAGGAGCAAAACATGGCGAGGCTGATCCTTGTGATCGGCCCCAAAAATTCATGAAGGGACATCACAAAACCTTCGCCGAGCAAACAACGTGGAGGCCGATTCCAGCAATCGGCCAAAATTATCCTCACCCACCGTTCCGCTTGAGTTCAACATGTTATCCCACGAGCCGATACCATCAATCCTCTTGACAGAATCGGCTCGGGGGGGGCACCCAGGTGGATAAAATACGAGGATATGCAACTAGAAGCGCCTCATCCTTTGGTGATGAGTATTGGAATATGGGGGCCGATGCACTAGTCGGCCGTAAAAAAAAAATAAACATCTGAAATTCGAAAATTTTCGAGCACAGCCGATGCAGCAGACATCGACTTAAGGATATGGAAGCCGATGCGTGGCCATCGACTCAAGAGGAATAACTGTTACGATCAGAGGGTCAATGGAGCACTAATGGAAGAGCTCCTCAATGGAGTAATCTAAAGGTTTGAATCCTCTCTTCAAGAACAATGACAGGAGCAGCCTGGACGTGCGGATCAGGTCAAGGATGGATCGCATCAGATCCACCAAAGGAAAGGAGCCGATCTGGCCGGCAAGAACTGAAGAAACTCGGGGGGCAGCTCACCTTGAAGGTTCTCTGCTTGGGGCCACGTCATGAGTTAAGGCTAATGTCGGCGCATGTGTCTGGTTCGCCTTCACTAAGGCTCGGGGGGCAGCTCGCCCTGAAGGTCATTGCTCTAGGGAGCCGATTTAGGTGGAATCGGCTAGCCCTGCGACACAACTGGTTTAGAGAGCGGTGTTCTGTTACAGAGTCATCAGTTTGGGCATCCAAGACGGTTCCAGGGCTCTTTTAAAATCGCTTGCTCGAAGATCAAGTCGCCAGCTTGCCAAGATCGGCTGTGTCATCGTCATCGGCAGAAGCCAGCTAGCTGGGAGGGATGTCTGAATTGGCCCGTCTCGCAGATTATCATGAAACTGATGCGGTACCATCAGTCACTAAGCATAGATTAGGCCAACAGTCGACAAACTCGACATGAAAGAAATCGGCGAAATCAAGCTAAAGGGATTCTTCATTAATGTGCGGATTTCTTACAATGGGGAGCCGATTGCTCAAGGAGGGAAGAACAAAAGAAGGGTCTATTGACCAATCTACTACTGCTAGGCCTACACTGTTAGATCCTAATCTACGGGCCATCACTGCCCTCATCGTCATCCTCGGAACTCTCATCGGCACTGCTGCCGATGGGCTCCTCGTCGCTACTCCCGTAGCCCTCCACGGGGGCTTCATCCCCGTCTTTGTCGTCGCTGCTGTCGTCGTCCCACCACATGCGGAGGCGCTTCGCTGGCGGGTAGCCCTCGAGGGAGTCGTCGTCGTCGTCGTCGTCTTCTTCTCCTTCTTCTTCAGAGGTGGGGCAGCCGTCCCAGGAGGACTGGTCGTCCTCACTTTTGGGCTCCAGTTCCCCATCGGCGAGGAACTGAAGATCTTCATCCCCGCTGGTCAAGGACTTGTCGTCCTCAGACCAAATGGAGGAGGCATGGCTCTCCTCGTCCCAGTCTTCTGGGGCACGAATTTCTGGCGGCGTCTCGCGGGAGGAGTCGGACCCGTAGGAAAACTCGGAGGAAGAGGGAGAAGACATGGCGGCACAGAGGGTTTTTGGTGCTAATGCGAGGAGGACGAAGGAGACGCAAGTTGTTTAGAACGGTTAAATAAAGGGGATATGGGAGAGATTCAATGCCACGGCGGTTTCCGAGGAGGTGTTGCCCAACGAGGAAAATTTTACGGCCACGTGGAGAAGTGGAAGGGGCAAGGCATCGTGATGGGGATTACTGCGGCAGCTCGCTCTGCCACGACATGACCCGACGAGAGAAAGCGTAATGATTTTGGAAATGTCATTTCCAAAACCAGGGGGGCATGTGTTATCACCAGAATTTGACCAAGTCAGAGGTGGGCCGCGATCAAGATGGACGTGAAGAAATATATATATATATATATAGAAAAAGTATGTGGATCGGCCTTTTATACCAAGTTGGGCTTAATTGCCCGGATATCTGTAACATATTAGATCGCATCTTAGTTTAGAGATAGAATCTTACTCGTGCACGGTTTAGTGCACGCCCACATTAGAAAGTCCGCGGGACTATAAATATGTATCTAGGGTTTATGGAATAAACAACCAACGTTCAACCACAAACAAATCTCGGCGCATCGCCAACCCCTTCGTCTCGAGGGTTTCTACCGGTAAGCATCATGCTGCCTAGATCGCATCTTGCGATCTAGGCAGCACAAGCCTGCCTACGTTGTTCATGCGTTGCTCGTATCGAAGCCTTTTTGATGGCGAGCAACGTAGTTATCTTAGACATGTTAGGGTTAGCATTGTTCTTCATGCTGCATGCTTTCGTAGTGTAACCCTTGCATGTCTAGCCGCCCTTACGCCTATCTTAGGCGTAGGGGCGGCACCCCGCTTGATCATAGTTTAGTAGATCTGATCCGTTACGATTGCTCCTTGTTCCACAAGGATTAGTTTAATATCTGCAATAGTTAGGCCTTACAAAGGGGGAGGATCCGGCGACACGTAGGGTGTCGTTCGTTGGCCCTAAGCGAGGATGTTCCGAGGATCAACCTCGTGTTGGTTTTTAGGCCTTGTTTAGGATCGGCTTACGATCACCGTGCGTGGTCGCGAGGCCCAACCTCGGAGTAGGATGATCCGATTATGCGGTGAAAACCCCACATCGTCGTAGATCTCATTAGCTTTACCTTGATCAAGCAGGACCACCATATATTCGGACACCCCGTGCTGAATCATGGGTGGATCGGCTCTTTGAGCCGATTCACGGGATAACTCGAGAGCCGATCGAGGCTCGTATTTAACGTTTACGTGTGTGCCCTGCAGGAAACTAAGCGAGGCATCATCCACACCTTCCCGACCGGGTATAGGTCAGGTGGCACGCCCTTGTGATAAACATCGGTGCGTGCGACCAGAAGGCTTTGCGGGCCGTCGCTCAGAGGGACTAGGGCCAGCCGCAGCCTTAGTTGTTCCCGGCTCTACGGTGTTGCCCGTCTCTGCCCGCCAGTGGGTTTCTGACGTCAACAGGAACGTGCAGCATGTCCCTACTATGAACAAGAATCTCGTTAGCGGCTCCCTTCTATGCAGAGATGGGTTTAAGGTTGTTTTAGAGTCGAATAAAGTAGTTGTTTCCAAGTTTGGACAATTTATTGGTAAAGGCTATGAGTGCGGAGGCTTGTTCCGCTTTTCGCTTTACGATTTCGGTAATAAGTCTGTGAACCATATATGTGGCAATGTTAGTGATGATACCGGTGTTTGGCATTCTCGTTTATGTCACATCAATTTTGGTTTAATGTCTCGGCTATCCGAGTTTAAGTTTAATTCCGAATTTCACCATTGCCAAAGGTTCTAAGTGCCATAGTTGTGTGCAATCAAAGCAACCTCGGAAGCCTCACAAGGCGGCCGAGGAGAGAAACCTGGCACCTCTAGAACTCATACATTCCGATCTATGCGAGATGAATGGTGTGTTGACAAAAGGTGGAAAGAGATATTTCATGACATTGATTGATGATGCGACTAGATTTTGCTATGTTTATTTGTTGCGAACTAAAGATGAAGCTTTAGACTACTTTAAAATTTATAAGGCTGAAGTTGAAAATCAACTAGAGAGAAAGATCAAGCGTCTTAGGTCGGATCGTGGTGGCGAATATTTTCCTAAAATCTTTGATGAATTCCGTGAGGAACATGGCATTATTCATGAGAGGACGCCTCCCTATTCGCCCCAATCAAACGGGGTTGCCGAGAGGAAAAACCGCACGCTGACCGACTTGGTGAATTCCATGTTAGCCACTCGCTGGTTTATCAAAGGCATGGTGGGGGGAGGCTTTATTGACTTCATGTCATGTCCCGAATAGAGTTCCTAACAAGAATAAAGATAAAACCCCTTACGAGGAGTGGTCCGGGAGAAAACCATCACTTTCGTATTTGCGCACATGGGGATGTTTGGCGAAAGTCAATATTCCAATTACTAAGAAGCGCAAACTCGGACCAAAGACAGTGGATTGTATCTTTCTAGGTTATGCTCCGCGGAGTGTAGGCTATAGATTTTTAGTAGTTCAATCTGAAGTACACGATATGCATGTTGATACTATTATGGAATCTCGTGATGCAACATTCTTTGAGAATATGTTTCCTATGAAAGATATGCATAGCATTGCTAGAATTTCTACTCGAGATAGTTCCTGAATCTAGTACATCTAATGAGTATTTTGAACAATCACATGAGATTGTCATTGAGAAGGATGACAATGAAGCTCCTAAACGGAGCAAGAGACGGAGGATTGAAAAATCCTTTGGTGATGATTTCATTGTGTACCTTGTGGATGATACTCCCACGTCCATTGCGAGAGGCATATGCATCTCCAGATGCAGATGACTGGAAAGAAGCTGTCCAAAATGAGATGGACTCGATTCTTTCTAATGGAACTTGGGAGTTGTCAGAACGACCCCACGGATGCAAGCCTGCAGGTTGCAAATGGGTGTTCAAGAAGAAGCTAAGACCTGATGGTACTATTGAAAAGTACAAGGCGCGGCTTGTAGCGAAAGGCTACACACAGAGAGAAGGCGAAGATTACTTCGACACCTATTCACCTGTCGCTAGACTTACCACCATTCGAGTACTACTATCCATGGCTGCCTCCTATGGTCTTATCGTTCATCAAATGGACGTAAAGACAACTTTCCTTAATGGAGAGTTGGAAGAGGAAATCTATATGGATCAGCCTGATGGGTTTGTAGTAAAAGGTGCGAGAGAGAAAGGTGTGCAAGTTGCTGAAATCTTTATATGGCCTGAAACAAGCACCTAAGCAATGGCATGAGAAGTTTGACGGAACTTTGACTTCCGTAGGCTTTGTTGTCAATGAGGCTGACAAGTGCGTTTACTATCGCCATGGTGGGGGCGAAGGTGTTATACTATGTTTGTATGTGGATGATATTCTGATCTTTGGTACAAACATGAAAGTAATACACGAGGTCAAGTCTTTCTTGTCAAAGAGCTTTGATATGAAAGATCGGGGAGAAGCTGATGTGATTCTGAACATCAAGCTGATTAAGAACGAGAGTGGGATTACTCTAACGCAATCCCATTATGTTGAGAAGATCTTGAGCCGGTTCGGCTATATTGATAGCAAGCCTTCTTCAACACCTTATGATCCCGGTGTGACACTACGCAAGAACCGGAGGATTGCCATAGATCAATTGAGATATTCTCGGATCGTTGGCTCACTCATGTACTTAGCGAGCGCGACTAGACCCGACATCTCTTTTGCTGTTAGCAAGTTGAGTAGGTTCATGTCAAACCCGGGTACTGATCATTGGCATGCACTTGATAGGGTCATGCGCTACCTATGTGGTACAATGAGTTATGGGATTCATTATTCAGGGCACCCAGCTGTGCTTGAAGGATATAGTGATTCGAATTGGATCTCAGATGTAGCTGATCTGTACGCCACAAGTGGGTATGTATTTACCTTTGGAGGTGGCGCAGTGTCATGGAGATCTTGTAAGCAAACCATATTGACGAGGTCAACTATGGAAGCAGAACTTATCGCTTTAGACACAACCACTCGTTGAATCGGAATGGTTGCGTGAGCTCTTGATGGACTTGCCTGTGGTTGAAAAACCTGTTCCGGCAATCCTTTTGAATTGTGACAATCAAACTGTAATTGTCAAAGTGAACAATTCTAAGGATAACGCGAAGTCATCAAGACACGTCAAGAGACGTTTGAAGTCTGTCGGAAATTGCGAAACTCCGGAGTAATAACTGTTACATATATTCAAACGAGACAAAAACTCGGCAGATCCCTTTACAAAGGGACTATCACGTAATGTGATAGAAAGTGCATCGAGGGAGATGGGTTTGAGACCCGTTGATGTTACGCCATAGTGGTAACCCAACCTTTGTGATCGGAGATCCCGTGAATTAGGACCTGAGAAGAACAAACTAGTGGTTTAATTGAGGAGAGTATTATGTAACCCTCTCTATGTGAAGATGCACAACTCTCGCTTGTCTGTAAGGCAGGTTGGCAACAAGCCTTAATGTGTTTATGTTGGCTATTTTAGCAAAGATGCTGTCCTACGGAGCATTCTTGAAATAACACACCTATATGAGTCCGATTGTTAAACGTCGCAATCTATGAGATTTGGGTGATCTCTAGTAAACTCATGAAGAGACCACGAAGTATGACGCATATGCTTCACCCGCGGGGTAGGCTACCGGCAGCCATGTACTCGGTTATGACTTTGAGTGAAACCCTGTTCACGCAAAACTTGCAATTCAAGGCTTAGTCCATTGTTCAAGTGTGAATGGATGTAGCTTAAGGTTCTAGGCGGAAGTTCAACTTAACAGTCTCCGCTGAAACACTGGTATATAAACAAGCAGTGAGTATTGGTAAATCTCTAAATGGGGATTTGAGATCTGGTGGGGGATTGTTGAAATATTGGGCCTACACTTAGTGGCCCATAATAGATTTCAGATTTTCCATATAAATCTCAAAGCCCACTTAGTGGCAGCCTTGTGAGTTTGAGCCCAAGTTGGTGGCAGCTCACTAGGGAGTGGCAAGAGGTGGGAAGTTTAGTCCCACATGGAAAGTTGGGAGGAAGTTAGACCACCTTATAAGGTGGGTTGTTTTACCACTAGTAAGTGAGTGAGAATAGGAGTGCTACACGCGCGCTCCTCCTCCTCCTCGCTCGTCTCGTCTCGACTCGACTCGACACGTCACGACGCGCGCCGCGCGCCGCGCTCCGCGCTCCGCGCTCGTGGTGAGTGGATTGAGCCTCGAGCCGAGACTTTCCTTACTTTTTGCAGCTCAGGAAAACGAACAGAGTCTTAGACGGACGCGTCGCAGTTAGTCGGTTCGGGTCGCTCCCGGATCGTGGGCTATCTGTAACCGACTCGAAACGTTCGTGCGACGTGGGAGTGGCCCACGTTGCCTAGGGTTTCCCGAGCCTATATAATCTCCTGCCCGGCTACCGCAGAAACACATCTAATACACGAGTTAGGGTTTCCACCTCTCTCTGCTTGCGCCGCCATCGTAGCCTACTCCATCCCGCGCGCCGACGTGCATCGGCGAACGGGAGAGCAGGTCTCCGGAACCGCTCGTCCTTGCGATCCTGTACGGGAGAGGGCGAATTAGGTTTTTGGGAAGCGCTCGCGCGACTGCTCAAGCTCTCCATCACGGGTCGCCTTCCGTCCAAGTCGGGCGGTGCTGCCTACCGTCGTCTACAACGCCGTCTACTTCGACCCGTCGTCCCCGTCGTCAACAACGTTGTCATCAACAACGTTACTGCTGCGACATCGTCTGCTACACCTCCACCAGATCGGTACGTGCGACATATCTCGATCTGTTTAGCGATGGATGTTGTACTGTTTGCTCTGCTACTGTTCATGTTGATCACTGCATCTAGTATGTTCGAGTTTCACATGTTAGTAGTTACTGTCGTCATGCTTAATATTCTGGAATTAATCATGGAAATTGTGCCTAATTATCCAACACCAACGTGTTCATGTACGAGAAATTCCTAAGCGTTTGAGAGAGGAACTGTTACGAAAATCGTCTGACCTTTACATATTGGGAAATTGTTGACTTACAGGCAGGCACAATTCAAGAACGAATTGATACTTACTTGCGGTCTGGATCGGGATAGCGGAAAGCTTGGGTGGAGCCAAAGAAGGGGACGCGCGTCTCGACGCCGGGGACGTTGAAGTAATCGTCGGAGGCGGTGTCGTACACGCTGGTCATCTGCTCGGCGAAGCACGGCACGTTGGCGGGGTCCTGGAGGGCCGAGTAGTTGAGGTAGAGCCGGAACCAGCCCTTCCCCTTGCGCTCGCCGCAGCGCGGCGACGACGGCCGGTAGAGCTCGGTGAGCCGCACGTCCAGCTCGTTGGTGGCGTAGCCGGGCACCAGGACGATGGGGTGCAACTGGTGCGGCGCTGCTGCTTCAAGTGAGCATGGCGCCGCTGCAACTAGCAGTAGTGGTAGTAACTGGACAAGAATTGGCAACGGAATCGCCATGAATGAACTGATCAAAATTCAGACTGCTCTTTGTAGATGGGGACATGCGAGTGGATCTTAATTGGGGCTTGCTGAAACAGATTCGCATTTATAAGTGAAGTACTATCCATGGATGAAAGAACCGTTCTGGTACAACCATTTCTGGTTCAAAGATCGCATTCGTCACAGTCCACACCAGTCGGTCAATGAAAATAATGTACTTAGCATGCAGTTGTTTACGTTTTGCCTCAAGTCCAAAGGGCTGGCGTCTGTGGACCGGAAGCTTTGCAATAATCGTTGTAATTAGCTTAAGATAATAGCTAGTACTACTGTATGCTGAGGCTTCGTCGGAAGCTTGTGCACCTACTGCTTTTGGGCTGGACTCACGCCCGTGATCCGAAACCCAAATCAGTTTGGTTTAGCTCGATCGTGACTTGACATCTACTACTCCAGTATATATGTCGGCCAATCGCGAGGACGATAGGATATTGTACCGCTCGGTCCACGGCAGAAACCATGGCCAGCTCGTCGTCCCAGGGAACCAAGGCGCCGGAACCAGAGCAGGCGGAGCATGATTCCTCCATGGAAGATCAATGCAAGGCGATCGCAGAGAAGATAACGAACACGGCCATTGAGGGGGAGAAGAAACCTAAGAAGAAGATGGTGCGATTCACACAGCAGCAGATCGACTGCTGCATCGCGAACGGGGAGCCGACGATCCGCACGGAGCACGACAGACCTGTGCTCATGGAAACCTTCACGCCGGATTTCCTGCCGCAGCACCTCCTCGACGCCCTCACCAGGATAGACCAAGACCGGAAGACCTATACGGCCAGGAGGACCACGCTGCAGGCAGCCCTCCGCAAGGAGCGGCAGGATATCCTGGACCAGTATTACGCTAAGGGCTACCCCGAGTACGAGGTTGATGATGACTACGAGAGGAAGAAGATGATGACGATGAAGTGGCTGAGCCTCGACCTGGCCGGAGAAGGTTTCGGCGCGCAGGGGGTCGTGAAGCACGCAGGGAGAACCTGGAAGCTCAACTGAAACTGAACTTTTTTTTTTTGACCTGCAACTGAAACTGAACTAGTATCTACTTGAGATTTTTACTGCGCAACCATCTATTGCAGCTTTACAAATACTTTTATTGTCAGATCTTGAGCAAAATCAAGTTTTGGAACAAAGTTCTACAAATTCCTATGGTTAGCCCCATTGGAAAACGTCCCGATAAACGTATGTTAGACTAACTTGAGCAAGTCAAGATGATTCTCAAGTTACTGCATGTCGCGATAATTTCCTGCTGGCCCAAAAGTTACCACACGATAATTTCCTGTGGGCTCAAAAGTTATCACGCGCAACGCTTCGGGATTGCTTTTTCAACGCTCACGCATGCCTAATCACGATTAAAAGAAAAGCGTAATGATTAATGATTAATCGTGCCTACCGCTTAATTAGCCGCTTCGGTTCTAATCGATGCGTTACCCCTCCGCTTCACACTTCATCGCGCTTAAGTGACCGCTTTTTTCCACTTTCCCGAACCTTGATCGGCGATTTCGTTTTTGCTGTTGTTGACAATATCACTCGGAAGTATTACAGAATATGTCCCACAGAAGGTGAAAATGTTTGAGAACATTTCCTGATAGGGTTAGAAGTGCACCTTTGGATAGTATATAAACATAAAGCCTGTTGTCAACACCCGGATTTTTAAGTCCAGATGCCTATTATGCCATACATCGCAATCCCAGGAATATTGTTGTTGCGAGACATAACAGTCGATATCATAAGTCATCATTCATTACAAACCATATTCGTCTTAAGATTCAGATCACATGATCCAATATTACACAAATAGTTGATCTATTGATCAACGAACACATTACATAGCGGAAGCGAAATAAAAGGGGACTCTATAGTCCACAGGCCAACACTTGACGTTGGAAGAACTCCTAGTTGGTGTAGACGTCCTGCTGACCGTCATCCTCGTACTGCTGCTCCTCTTCATAGTCTGGCCATTGGAATAGCCAGGGACACAGCCGTGAGTACTTTAACGTAGTCGCAAACTAATACTAATATAAGTACTATCAATTCTAGTATTGGTGTGCTAAGCTCTAGTTTATTTGCATAAAGCCAATTTTAGTTCACAAGCATTTGATGAAAGACTCTTTCATAGGCTAACTAACTCAAGTGGGAACATTAGTGTCATTCCCACAACTCAGTTGTGATTCAAGCCAAGTCACCATTCAATTCATCAACCATTTTCAAGAAAATTTGACAACGGTAACAGTATGGCCTTTCCAACTGCCCGTAACCGTGGACACGGCTATTCGAATAGATTTACACTCTGCAGAGGTTGCACACTTGTGCCATAACATTTGATTACATCCGTCAGGGATAACCTTGAATCATCGTAACTCAGTACGCGGATCATCAACCATAACCTTTCACTTACATACCGTAGTATAGGTACCTCTCCCCATGAGCTTGGCCTCCCAGTGAAGACAAACCGTCAGCCTGGGAACTGCACAGGGCTTGGGCCGGACAATTCACCTCATTTCACATCATATCACTTTTAACGAAGGCAGCCTCGGCATAACTCCTATGATGCTTGTTCAGAGGGAACCCATACTAAGATGCATAAATTTCCAGTTAAGCCCTACCCATAATCAGGTATTGTGGGGGTACTCAAATATTGGAAAGGTATCGCATTCAAACCAACCATCAGTTTTATCACTGTTCACCAAATCATTCATAAGTCATATTCACATTCAAAACCTTTCAATGGAATGACTCATCATTCCAAGGTTTTCAAATTCATTTCAAACTCACAAGTTCTCATCTAGAGTAGTCAATTTTATTTGTTAGCACTAGCAACTAGTCATGAGGGGTGCTACTTAACTCATAAGCTCCTTAGGCTAAGTTTGATACTCTTGCTCTACTCTAAACTTAGACCAAAGTTAACTATAAAAGTAAGCTTTAAATAAACCAAGTAAAAGTTTGCAATGTAAAACTTGGGATAGGATGATTGACATAAAGTGAAGTGGAGTGGTGCCTTGCTCAAGAGAGCTTTGCACTTGCAAGAATATTAGCTTGCCTTGGTTGGTGTACCGGTCAAAGTGGTCTTCCTCCTCTTGGTAGTAGACCTCCTCCTCCTGGTACTCCTCGGTACTAGCGTCTAAAAACGGATACGAGGTAACAATCACCACACAAGGTTCAAGAGCTTTACTAAGCACACAATGGGTACACACAACTATTCTAGCATCATTACACACCTAACATGTTAGTTGGATTGGTTTTCTTTATTTAATAAAAATAATTTCCTCTCATTACAATAATGAGTTAGAGTTACTATTTAGTTCTTGGAGGAAATAATTTCCTCTCATTGAATCTTGTTAAGATTTAATCTCCTCAAGTGAGTAAGGTATGAACCCATGTTGACTAATGTCAACCATTCATAATCCTCATTTGGGGAAAGATTTAAATGAGGTAGAATACCTCATACCATTTAGCAATACCACTTATGATTTAACATCACCAAGTAATTCAATGTGAGAGTAAATAGACCAGGGTCACAATCTCATATGAAGTTACTTGGGACAAGATTTAAATGAGGCAAAACACCTCATATGATTTATTCTATAGTTTTGGACAATATCATTTGACTAGAATAGCCATAAAGTCCTTTCTTTAAGCTAGGCCATGATCACTCAAATTAACCATGTCATATTATTGCAGAAACAATTAATGTAAGTGAAATGTGAGCTATTAGAGTTTAAATCAACTCAAAATAATTTTTGGTTGATTTTTAATAATTGTTTGAATTTGCAAAAGTCCCTGACTTGTTATTTTTGTCATATTAATTCTACAACGGATCTCAAGGTGAGACCAGTGGGGCTGTGTAGATCGTTTCTCTAGCTTTCTATCAATATGAAATTCACAAAATTTGGCTAAGCCAAACATATTCTATTGAAGTTTGAAAACAGGGTCAGTATTCAATTTGATTTAAACAGAAATTCGAAATTCAAACATTTGGGCCGCGCGGGAAAACTAAACGGGCCGATTTCATTTAAACAGGCAAAGGGCCAGCCCACCACGCATCCACGACGCGTGGGCTGCCTGACAGGTGGGCTCCACCCGTCAGCCTCTCTTCTAACGCGAAGCGGTACGGGGGTGTGTTAGACGTTGGATTAGATTGAGATCTAACGGCTCGGGTTCGTCGTTGTTGTGGGTATAATTTATGGGTATATCAACGGCATAGCCTAGATCCGGAAAGCCCGGGTGGCCCACAGGTGGTGATGTGGCATGTGGCCCATTGGGCGGCCCAGTTGCTGTAGATCCTGAAGGATGAAGTCCAGCCCAAGAATAGGAAGCCGGATCCCAACCGACTTACGAAGGAGGCCGGATCCGTGAAGGCCCATGAAGTATCCGGATCCAGCACGTTCTTAGAGGAAGGTGGATCCTTGACATACACGGCAAGATATTGTACCGTAGTTAGACAACTTGTATTCCGGCTAGGACTCTCCTTGTAAACCCTAGATCCGTGCGCCTATATAAGCCGGATCCCGGGAGCCCTAGAGGCACAACCACAACTCATTGTAACAACGCGAAAGCGCCCAGATAATTCCAGACAAGCAGCAGTAGGCCCTGTCATCGTGCAGGTGTTCCGAAGCTGGGTAAATCGCGTACCACCGTCCCGTGTGCACTCCGCCCGATGGCCCCTACTTCTTCTCCCCCTCGGGAGGATCCCTCCTCCGAGGTACCGTCGAATAGGCAACGACAGTTGGCGCCTGATACGTCTCAAACGTATCTATAATTTCTTATGTTCCATGCTACTTTATTGATGATACTCACATGTTTTATACACATTATATGTCATATTTATGCGTTTTTCGGAACTAACCTATTGACGAGATGCCGAAGGGCCAGTTGCTGTTTTCTGCTGTTTTTGGTTTCAGAAATCCTAGTAAGGAAATATTCTCGGAATCGGACGAAATCAATGCCCAGCATCCTATTTTTCCACGAAGCTTCCAGAACACCCGAGAGCCAGCAGAGGAGGGCCACAGGGCCACCAGATGATAGGGCGGCGCGGCCAGGGCCTGGGCCGCGCCCCCCTATTGTGTCACCGCCTCGTCAGCCCTCCGACTCCGCCTCTTCGCCTATTTAAGCCTCCTCGACCTAAAACTTCGATACGGAAAAGCCACGGTACGAGAAACCTTCCAGAGCCGCCGCCATCGCGAAGCCAAGATCTGGGGGACAGGAGTCTCTGTTCCGGCACGCCGCCGGGACGGGGAAGTGCCCCCGGAAGGCCTCTCCATCGACACCACCGCCATCTTCATCAACGTTGCTGTCTTCCATGAGGAGGGAGTAGTTCTCCTTCGAGGCTAAGGGCTGTACCGGTAGCTATGTGGTTAATCTCTCTCCTATGTACTTCAATACAATGATCTCATGAGCTGCCTTACATGATTGAGATTCATATGAGTTTTGTATCACTATTCATCTATGTGTTACTCTGGTGATGTTATTAAAGTAGTCTATTCCTCCTCCATGGTGTAATGGTGACAGTGTGTGCATCATGTAGTACTTGGCGTAGGTTATGATTGTAATCTCTTGTAGATTATGAAGTTAATTATTGCTATGATAGCATTGATGTGATCTATTCCTCCTTCATAGTGTGATAGTGACAGTGTGCATGCTATGTTAGTACTTGGTGTAATTACAATGATCTATCATGCACTCTAAGGTTATTTAAATATGAACATTGAATGTTGTGGAGCTTGTTAACTCCGGCATTGAGGTGCTCTTGTAGCCCTACGCAATTAGTGGTGTTCATCATCCAACAAGAGAGTGTAGAGTGGTTTTATTATGTGATCAATGTTGAGAGTGTCCACTAGTGAAAATATGATCCCTAGGCCTTGTTTCTAAGCATCGAAACTCCGTTTATTTACTGTTCTGTTGCATGTTTACTCGCTGCCATATTTTATTCAGATTGCTATTATCACTCATATACATCCATATCTATTATATACTAAAAGCAAAATACGGAACTAAAATAGAGACACCATATTAATCCACATCACTTAAATTATTTTAACAGTTAGATCTAAAACTTATGGCTAGAATTTAACAAAATTTTAATAGTTACGTACCTAAAAAGCAGTTCGGTTGACACGCTAAATATCAGTCGGTTGCCACGATCAATTCCGAAAGGAAACTATCGTGTTGGGGCCATGTTTCCACGTAAGTCAAATAACAATGGACAGTCCATGTGGTGTACGGGAGATTAAAAAAACCCAGATTTAATCGATGTAGTACTATTTATACGTTACAAACGTGTCTTCTATTTCGTTATACCAATCTAGCTACCACCTTACAAAAAAGCGGAGGTCCGTCTTCACAGGATATTATGCCTAAAAAGGAGGTACACTTTGACACGTCATTATGCCAATAAAAAGAATGGAATGATCAGTTTTTTTCCTTGCTGTATTACGAACATGATAAGTTATTATGCAAAAAAAGGAATGATCAGACATTCCTTTCACGTTTCAATCTCCCTATCAAAAACATGTATCCAAACCATACTATTTTTATATAACTATTAAAAATAGTCATATAAAAAATCCAATTTCTCATCCTTCACCGCCAATGGATCTGCAATTAGATGCATGCATGGTGGTCCTTGGGATAATTTAATGTGAGATTAGTTTTAATATTCATATAAAAATAGTTCGGTTTGGATACATTAAATTATAACTGTATATTTCAGATCCAACTATAAAAATAATTTAGATATTGTTTGACATGGTGTTTTTATTATATCTCCGCCTATGTATGGAAACCATCGTTAACACAGGTAACCGAGTACACGACAGCTGCATAAACGCCCAACAACTAGCTTCTTGAGCTCCGAGGTGCTTCCACTAAAGCAAAGGAGGATCTTGATTAGTATCTGGCTGACATTGACTATAAAGACTAGGATCCACTTCCGCTTCCATGATGAGCTAGGCGTGGACGGTTCTAACATGCCATTGGGGTATTCCATGGCGGACTTCCGTGATGGTTCGAGGCGCGTTTAGGTTGCAGCGGTGACAAGTAGAACGCCCATCGTCGGGTTCGGCTCCTAGTCATCACCCAAACTCGTGCGCGTGCTAACGACGGTGCAATGGCAGAAATGGCCATGATCCTGGGGTTCGACGTGTAGGTGGGGGAGACGGAGACCAGCACGGTCATGTTCAGTTCGTCTGGCTAGTAAACTCGGCCAACATGATGGTAGGCATGCACGGGGCCAGGCTGACCAACATGGTGTTTCTCCCTGCCGGCTTGTGCTGATCTAGGTGATGCCCTATGACGGGTTGTAGTCGGTCGCTCACCGCACTTTCTGGGAGCCATTGACGGACATGTAGATCCACTACATGGAGTACATGATCCAGCTCGACTAGACGACATTGAGCGAGCATTACCCCAAGGACCACCTTGGTGGTGAAGGATGAGAAATTGGATTTTAATTCCCTCATGCAGTTGTATCATTTCCTTCTTTTGGTATTTCAAATTTCATTTATTTTCATAATTCATATTTCCATTTGAGAAATCATCATTGCACTCTAATAAGCATGCCATGTTATCATGTGAGTTAGAAAAAGCACACACACACGTTGTTAAAACAGAAAAAACACCTATATGATTTTGTTTATATAAGAAGTCTTCCAATCGATCGATTCGATATTTAGGTAATTTAGTAGTTAATAATATTGAACAAAAAACAATTTAACTACATACTACCCACGCAAATGCGAGGTCATTCTCTTACAAAGTCAAAATTGATAAATTCACATTCATAGTGTATGGGCATGTGGAATAGTGAATTCAAATGGGATCAAGCTTATCAATGTACTAATGTAGATAAATTCATGTAGAGTGTGGTGGATACTCCATCAAATTATTTTCAATCATATAATTTATATGTCGAGAACATATAATTATAAAGATGACGCCCTCACATTTGCGAGGGCCACCTTACTAGTTACTTGTATTTCACTATCTCTTCGCCGAACTAGTGCACCTATACATCTGACAAGTGTATTAGGTGTGTTGGGGACACAAGAGACTTCTTGTATCGTGATTGCAGGGTTGCTTGAGAGGGATATCTTTGACCTCTTCCTCCCTGAGTTCGATAAACCTTGGGTGATCCACTTAAGGGAAACTTGCTGCTGTTCTACAAACCTCTGCTCTTGGAGGCCCAACACAGTCTACAAGAATAGAAGCACCCGTAGACATCAGCGCCCACCATGGGGCCAGCGGCGTCTGGAGGCCGGAACCGGGAGGGTTCCACCATAGGAAGCTACGACGACACCATCGCTGTGGGGCGCGTCCTTTACGCCGGAAACCTTCCGATCGTCCCTCCGGACGAGTGCTGGATTCCGGCTAAGACTAACCCCGTCAAGCTCTCCATCGTCCCAGTTGGCGGCATACACATCTTCATCGACGAAACCGTCGATTCCGATGGAAACGCTCTGGTAAGTAGCGCTGACGTGACCGCCGCTGAGCAGGACGCAGTCGCGAAGATCCGATCTGAGATGCAGGAGCTTCCTAAGGAAGATTCCGCCTTAGATCTGAAAAATTTAAAACCCACCCAATCCGCCCCTGAGCAGGAAACAAAGGTGGAAGACCAATGCAGATCCGCCTGGGTCTCCCAGGTGTTAGAGAAGCAAAGGTGTCACTTCGTACACTTCTTAGCCCATACCGCAGGAGCCGCCCCTCAAGAAGTTAGAGCACCATGCAGGTTGAGGAACCGGAAAATAACGCTGCTCCGGATCAGCAGGAGGCTGTCGGAGAAAGCAGCGCTCCGGGTGAAGAATCGATCCTGGGTAACCTAAGCCCAATTTCTGGGGATACCCCCTCCATGGATACTGATGAGTTCGATCACAAGGTGAAGGAATTTGGATACGGTGATCAGCCTGAAGTTGAATCCGCCCAGCCTAAACAGGTGCTCGCAACCTTGGCGGCGCTGGATCAACGGGAATCAGAAGCTGAGACTACCCAGTCCGATCCACAGCCATCCAATGCAGGATCTCCGCTGTCGCAGGAACGTCCGCATAAGGAAGTCCTGTCCCCAGAAGAACTGGTTGAACAGGCAGGCATGGATGCAATCGCACACTCGGATATCCTCAACAAACCCATAACTCCTGAAGACGCAGCAGATGCGGAAGCTCTAGAAGCCAAAAGGCAGGAGATGCTGGCCACGGCCAAAAAGTTTGCCTCCACCGTAGCAGCAATGCTTGACGAGAGGAAGGAAGCCGCGCACTTCGTAGACAATTTACTCCAACGAGAACGTCAGGTGGACGAGTCACTCGCGAAGGTCAAGCAACTCCGGAAGCATTGGGAGGACAAGATCACTGAGGCTCAGCAGGAGGCTGATAGGATCAGGCGAGAAGCTGTAGCTCCCCGCAAGATCACCTTCGCAACTCCAACTGAACAATAGCCGTTCGCCACTCCAAAGGATAATATGAAGAAGGCTGCGGAGATCTTGAAGAAAAAGGACGAGGAGATTGACATCGACTACGTCCGTACGCTCGTTGCTTCAGCAATGAAGCAGCATAGCAAGGCAGATACTTCGCGCAGGTTGGAATCCAACCCGGATCACTGCATCTCTACCGCGCAGAAGGAAGCCTACGACAATCGCCATCGCGATGATGAATCGCGAACCGGATCCTCGGAACGCAGAAGGAAAACCAGAGAGCACCCAAATCCAATCCCTATGCCATCAAAGACACCTCCGTCAGATCCGAAGAAGGGAAAGGATGCAATGTACACTGGTAGGGACAAGTACTGGAACGCTTCACCTCCACCCAACGGGTACCCGCGTCCTCCGCCCCCTCGCCTCCGTAGTCTAGTCGGAAACACCAGACCCCATGGTCCAGGTGGAATCAACATCCGCGACAACGTGCCGCCTCCGAGGAACACAGAGTGTACGCCGGAACCCCGCCGGAGCCGGAACGAGGAACGCGAGCCGGAGCCGCGCCGAAGCCGGAACGATGAAGGCAGCCAGCACCATGGTGAAGGCACCCACCGAAGCCGGAATCAGCATCGCGAAGGGCGAGGAGAGTTAGATGGCGGAAGCAAGAGGTCACATCGGCCCCCTCGTAGATCTCCTTCCCCACCACCTAGCGGTGGAGGCGGAGGTGGAGGCGGAGGCGGTGGCCGGAGATCTCGCTTAAAATCCCCTCGCAACGGCTCGCGTGACGCGCGGGAACGTCTCAATGAATACAAAACTGACTACATCGGCCCAAAGTGCTTTGGCAGGATGATTCGAGAGGAACCAAAGCCAAGGATGAACCTCAGGCTACCCGGAAACCTGAAGAATTATGATGGCACGGAAAGGCCGGATACCTGGATTGATGACTACTATAATGCAGTAACCTTTGCCGGAGGAACCCCTAATGTCGCCTGCCGCATGCTTCAGCTGTACCTTGTAGGTCCAGCCCGGATCTGGCTCAGCGACCTCGAGAAGAATTCCATCTTTTGCTGGTTTGACCTGAAGACCGCCTTCGAAAAGCACTTCAGGGGAACCTACAAGAGACCTGCCACGACAAGCGACCTACAGGCATGTATCCAGAAGAAGGGAGAAACATCAAGGAACTTCCTTACACGATGGTTAGCAACCAGGAACGAGTGCGAAAACGTTGATAATCGCACATCCATGCACGCCTTCATAGGTGGATTGCAGAGAGGAGGACTGCTGCGGCACAAGCTCACTTGCTCGGTCAACGCAAATAAACTAGCTTTCGATGAAATGATCACCATTGCCAGCGATCACACTGCCGCCGATGACGACGCAGGCGGAGATCTCGCAGCTACAACAATTCCCCTGCATGAGCAAAAGAAGAACCGTGATAACGGTAAACGCAGCGGCACTAAGCGGAAAAATCCCCCTGATGACCAGAAGAGTGGCGGATCCGAGATGGTCGCCATGGCTTTCCAGCGCGGAGGTCAAGGAGGCGGAAGAGGCCGCGGTCGCGGAGGCGGAGCCGGTAGGGGCCAGCAGCGTGGTGACGAGGTCACCGCTGCCGGAACTTGCGCCCCCCAAACATACGAGGAGTACAGAGACATGCCCTGCCTAGCCCACCTGGATCCGGCTACGGGGAAGTCCACTCACACTAACCGCAACTGCAAGTGGGTCAACGATCTCAAAGCTGACCCGGAAGCAGGATACAAGCGAGCCCGGAAGCACCGCCCACGCGGCAAAGGAGGCAAGGGCAAGAACAAGGACAAAGAGGAAGACAGTTCCGAGGCAATGGATGAGGATGATGCTTCGCCGGACCTCAAAGAGGGATCCACAGCTAAACCCAACCCCTTCGTCAAAAAGAGCGCGGGCGCGTACCACACCTTCCTCGGAACCCCAACAGTCCGTGCCAGCAAGTCAGCTTTCCGGATCCTGAACGCCACAGTTCCGGCTGTGCCGCGATGATGTCGGTGGTCAGAAATTCCGTGCACATTTGATAGGCAGGATCATCCTACCATTGTGCCAAAAGAATGCTACGCCTTGGTTGTAAGTCCCCGCATCGACGGCTATGACTTCTCCAAGTGCCTCATGGATGGCGGAGCCATCTTGAACATCATGTACCTGGAGACTCTGGAGCGGATGAACCTCACCAAGGAACAGCTCAAACATAGCAGCACTGAATTTCATGGTGTGGTTCCGGGTAAAAAGGCGAATTCCCTCGGTAGCATCAGACTTCCCGTGGCCTTCGGCGACATTAATAATTTCCGCGAAGAGATGATCACGTTTGAGGTCGTGCCTTTCAAGAGCTCCTACCATGTCATCTTCGGTAGGCCCACCTACCATAAGTTTCACGCAAGAGCGTGCTACATCTACAACAAGCTCAAGATTCCGGGCACCAATGGTATGATTACCGTATCCGGAGACTACAAGAAGGCTCACGAGTGCGAGTTAGGCGAAGCCGCCTTCGTAGAGTCTGTGATATCTGGAGAGGAGCTGAAAGGCTACAGAGCCGCGGTGGATCTGACAGAGATGCAAACCACCAAGAAGCAGATCTCCGAACAGAAAACCTCGTTCATGGCCGCGATAGATACCAAGAAGATCGACTTCAAGAAAGGCGATACCACTAAGCAGGTCTCGGTCGGAGCCAACATGGACCCCAAATAGGAAGACGCGCTCGTCGAGTTCCTCCGCGCTAACATGGACATCTTTGCATGGCAGCCTTCTGACATGTCCGGAGTACCTAGGGAACTCGCCGAGCACTACCTCAACATAAACCCGGGGGCTAAACCGGTGAAGCAAGCTATGCGACGCTTTGGAGATAAGAAGCGCCGCGCCATAGGAATGGAATTAGAAAAGTTATTAGAGGCAGGTTTTGTAGTAGAAGTTATCCATACTGATTGGGTCGCAAATCCCGTCCTTGTACCCAAAAAGAATTCTGAAATACTAAGAATGTGCATCGATTACTCCGGCTTGAATAAGCATTGTCCGAAGGATCCGTTCCCCTTTCCGCGCATTGACCAAGTCATTGATTCGACGGCTGGGGGCGGAGCTCTTGTGTTTTCTTGACGCATATTCCGGGTATCACCAGATCCGGATGAAGAAGTCCGACCAAAAGGCGACCTCATTCATCACCCCTTTTGGCACTTACTGCTATGTCACCATGCCTTTTGGTTTGAAAAATGCAGGTGCCACTTATCAACGTACGATGCAGCGGTGCTTGAAGGACCAAATTGGCCGGAATGTACAAGCTTACGTCGACGACATCGCGGTCAGGACCCGGAAAGGATCCGACTTGATCAGTGACCTCACAGAAACCTTTGAGAACCTCCGACGGTACAAGATGATGTTGAATCCGCTGAAGTGCGTCTTTGGCGTTCCAGCCGGAAAACTCCTTGGCTTCATCGTCTCTAACAGGGGCATTGAAGTTAACCCGGAGAAAATCAAGGCAATCTTGTGCATCAAAAGGCCAACTTGTCTCAAAGATGTGTAACGACTAACTGGTTGTGTAGCAGCAATCAGTAGGTTTGTCAGCCGTCTTGGCGGGAAGGCACTACCTCTGTACAAACTGCTGAAGAAAACAGACAAATTTGTCTGGGATGACGCGGCAGATGCAACACTCCAAGGGTTGAAGGAAATACTCACCTCCCCACCTATCCTGGCAGCCCCAGAAGAGTCAGAGCCTATGCTCCTTTACTTGCAGCTACCAACAGAGTCATTAGTCTCGTCATCGTGGTGGAGCGAAAGGAAGAAGGTCACGAGTATGGAGTCCAAAGGCCTGTCTATTACATCAGCGAGGTACTGACGGAATCCAAACAAAGATACCCTCACTTTCAAAAGCTAGCCTATGGTGTATTCCTAGGTAGCAGGAAGTTGAGGCACTACTTCCAAGAGCATCCAGTAACAGTCGTGAGCAAGGCTCCGCTGTCAACAATTCTAAACAACGCTGACGCAACAAGACGCACAGCAAAATGGGGCATTGAGTTATCCGCCTTCGACATCAATTACAAAGCCAGGACTGCGATCAAGTCCCAGATCTTGGCAGATTTTGTTGCAGATTGGACAGAAGCTCCGGATGCAAATATGGAGCCGGAACCAGAAACATGGGTCATGCACTTCGACGGATCCAAGCAGCATCAAGGCTCAGGAGCCGGAGTCACCGTCAAGTCCCCTACCGGAGAAGAGCTGCAGTACGTTCTACTGATTCACTTCGAAGCTACAAACAATATGGCAGAATACGAGGCTCTACTACATGGTCTGCGCATCGCTAAGGAAATTGGGATCAAGCACATCATTTGCTGTGGAGATTCCGACCTGGTGGCACAACAAGTAGCCGGAACCTGGAACGCCAGAAACTCCATCATGGCAGCTTACAGAGACGAAGTTGATGAGATCGCCAAATGCTTCCTCGGATACGAAGTCAAGTACGTCAGGCGAGACGATAACGCAGCGGCATACATGCTGTCCAAGCTCGGATCCGGCAGGAAACCAATTCCGCTTGGTATTTTCCTGGAGCACCTACGGATACCCTCGGTGAAGGGCGCTAACCCGGAAAATCCAGAGGTGGCAGTATCTCCGGCTAGGGAAGTGATGGTCATCACTCCGGCCTGGACACAGCCTTTCCTGGACTACCTCATCGATCAGAAGTTGCCAGAGGACGAGGTCCTCGCACGACAGATCGTCAGATGAGCAAGATCCTACACAATTGTTGACGGACAACTCTACAAACGAAGCGCAACAGGAGTATTTCTCAAGTGCGTCTCCAGTCAAGATGGCATTGAAATCCTCAGAGAGATCCATGCAGGGGATTGCGGGCATCATGCCGCCCCCAGGTCACTCGTTGCAAAAGCTTTTCGGCTCGGATTCTACTGGCTCACAGCTAAAGAAGATGCTGACAAGCTGGTAAAAACCTGCCGAGGTTGCCAGTACTATGCTACTCAACCAAACGCTCCAGCCCAAGAGCTGAAGACCATCCCTATCACCTGGCCATTTGCGGTCTGGGGGCTCGATATGGTTGGGAAACTAAAGAAATCATTTCCTGGCGGTTTTGAGTACCTCCTGGTCGCTGTTGACAAGTTCAGTAAGTGGATCGAGGCAAAGCCAGTGAGAAAAGCCGATGGTGCTACGGCACTAAAATTTGTCTGCAGCCTCGTGACGAGATTCGGCATCCCACACAACATAATCACAGATAATGGCACAAACTTTGCACAATGAGAATTGAAGGATTATTGCCATGACGTAGGGATCCGGCTTGACCTCGCATCTGTGGCTCACCCACAATCCAATGGTCAGGTCGAAAGAGCCAACAGCCTCATATTATCCGGAATTAAACCACGCCTTGAAGAACCGCTGCGACGCGCAGCCGGAGCTTGGGCGGAAGAGTTAGACTCTTTTCTGTGGAGTTTGCGAACTACCCCTAATAGGTCAACCGGATTTACTCCGTTCTTCTTGGTATACGGATTCGAAGCCGTGCTCCCCTTCGACATCATCCACGATTCACCGCGAGTCTCCGCCTATAATGAAGAAACTGCTAACGAGGCCAGACAGCTCTCTGTGGACCTGATCGAAGAAGCTCGGAATTTGGCCGACCAACGTTCCACCATCTACCAGCAGAAACTCCGACGCTATCACAGTCGTCGAGTTCGAAATCGCTCGTTTATGGCCGGAGACCTGGTCCTCCGCCTTCGCCAGGTGAAAGATCATAAGTTGCAATCTCCATGGGAAGGACCCTTCGTTGTTAGCAAAGTGCTTCATAACGGATCATACTACCTTGTCGATTTCCGGGAGCTAAAGGATAGAACTGCTAACTGGTACCGGAAACGCAAGCGAGAGGATCCGGATGACATATACGATGAAACAGAACGTCCCTGGAACATTGCACAGCTACGTCCTTTCCACACTTAGCAAAATTATCGGATTACATACCTTGTAATAGTTATACATGATCAATGAAATAAAGCTTTTGGTTCACTCTTTAAGTCTTTTACCTCCTTTAATTGTTCATTGTTAGATCGTGTATGTTTTCCGACTAAAACCGCAGAGCTGGATATTTCCGCCTAGGCGTGTATGAAAGTTGTGATTTTCAAAATCGTCCTTTTAGACGTGAGCTTAAGTTTTCTGGTGGAAATTTTTTCTGCTGAGAACTCATGGATTCCTGCTAGCGACTTCCAGCACCTACGATGGGGGCTTGTTTCCGCGGTTATTGACGAATTGCCATTGGGCTTCGTCGCCGCTGGCGAGCTTTTCCGGTTAAAGGTCTTCCGGCTCGCAGAAGGTCAGATGAGCAAGCCGGAAAACATAGAAACTAGCACTTGCTTTCAATAAACGAAACATGCAAATAATATTTAAACGGATAGCAGGATAAGTTTTTTCCGCCCATGCATACGTGTTTCGTCCCTAGCTACTTAAAAATTTAAAGTTATATTACAAACCCTCTCGGGGCCAAAATGATGCATTGTTCTTTCTTCTTCCCGCAGGAATAAGTTTTTCACTTTCCTTCGCCGAAGAAGTTTCCACATTGTCGCCAGCCTTTGCAGCATCCTTCTCTTCACCCTTGGCTGGAGAGGACACATCACCATCATTGTCTTCCTCGTCTACAGCCCGAGTCGAAGTGCCAGCTTGGTCCTTGGAACCTGTCCATGTGTACTGGCTTCCGGATTGGGCAAGACGGGACTCCGCCTCGCGTTTCTTGTGGAGCTCTGCTTCAAGGGGCTCGTCGGCTGGGAGAACCACCTTGTCATAAAATTCATCGTGGCAAATTCTCTGGGCGATGCGGGTGTCATAGCCGCTGACTGCATCCAGTAGCGCGTTAACATCCGCACCCGGAGGAACACCAGAAGTCACTCTATCTATATCTAGATCCAGGTTATCATCAAATACATGGCCAGGGACATGGCAGCTGCGCCTCCAGTCGACGACGCCTGCAGATCATCCACCAATTCCGGAAGAACGTCCATCCTCTTGATAAGCTTGCGAACATCGCAGGGTCGGCTCTTCTTGATGGATAAGTTGTGACAAATCTCCCGGGAGGCGGAAATAAGATCCTTGCAGTCTTCTCCAGCAAGTTGAAGCAGATCATCGTGCGGGAATTGGCACCGACGTTCTTCGTCATATCCAAGCGGATCTGGAGGATGCAAATTTCGATAAGTATAACAGATTAAGCGCAACTTATGCACTAGTCTATGAACTTCAAGGACATACCCATGAAGTCGGAGTTCAGCAGATCCCAGCATTGCTCCGCTGTCTCCATATACTTCCGGAGTCCGCCAAGTTCCTTTTGCTACTGCTTAATGGTTTCACTGTCAGCCTTCCTCTTCAGCTGGAATTCACCTTCCTTACGGATGAGCTCTGAGCTTTTCTCCGCCAGCTTCTTCTCCGCCTCTGCGAGCTTCGCTTCTAAATCTTTATGAGAGGAACGCAAAGTCTCGAGCTCGGAGGAGGCAGCGGCAAGGGAAGTGGATGCACCTATTCAAGATAAATCAAGATCAGCTCGGAATTCGGATCATGAATTTTAGCATGCAAAGCCGGAAACCAACCCTGGGCGTCTGACAGCTGCTTCTTCAAATCCGCGTTCTCTTGTTTAAAGAGCTGGATTTTTGATGTCTACGCACGCTTCTATTCCTGTAGACAGTGTTGGGCCTCCAAGAGCAGAGGTTTGTAGAACAGCAGCAAGTTTCCCTTAAGTGGATCACCCAAGGTTTATCGAACTCAGGGAGGAAGAGGTCAAAGATATCCCTCTCAAGCAACCCTGCAATCACGATACAAGAAGTCTCTTGTGTCCCCAACACACCTAATACACTTGTCGGATGTATAGGTGCACTAGTTCGGCGAAGAGATAGTGAAATACAAGTGGTATGAATGAATATGAGCAGTAGTAACGGCGCCGTGAAAATAGCTTGCTGGCGTGCGATTGATGGTATTAATATTGCAGGAAGTAAAGATGCGATAAAACAGTAAATAAGCGATGATTGCGTATTTGGAAACAAGGCCTAGGGATCATACTTTCACTAGTGGACACTCTCAACATTGATCACATAATAAAACCACTCTACACTCTCTTGTTGGATGATGAACACCATTAATTGTGTAGGGCTACAAGAGCACCTCAATGCCGGAGTTAACAAGCTCCACAACATTCGATGTTCATATTTAAATAACCTTAGAGTGCATGATAGACCAACGCAATTATACCGAGTACTAACATAGCATGCACACTGTCACCAACAGACTATGAAAGGAGGAATAGATCACATCAATACTATCATAGTAAATCTACAAGAGATTACAATCATAAACTATGCCAAGTACTACATGATGCACACACTGTCACCATTACATCATGGAGGAGGAATAGAGTACTTTAATAACATCACTAGAGTAGCACATAGATTAATAGTGATATAAAGCTCATCATATGAATCTCAATCATGTAAGGCAGCTCATGAGATCATTGTATTGAAGTACATGGAGAGAGAGATTAACCACATAGCTACCGGTACAGCCCTTAGCCTCGATGGAGAACTACTCCCTCCTCATGGGAGACAACAGCGGTGATGAAGATGGCGGTGGTGTCGATGGAGAGGCCTTCCGGGGGCACTTCCCCATCCCGGCGGCGTGCCGGAACAGAGACTCCTGTCCCCCAGATCTTGGCTTCGCGATGGCGGCGGCTCTAGAAGGTTTCTCGTACCGTGGCTTTTTCGTGTCGAAGATTTAGGTCAGGGAGCTTTAAATAGGCGAAGAGGCGGAGTCGGAG
This sequence comes from Lolium rigidum, assembly GCF_022539505.1. Taxonomy (NCBI): domain Eukaryota; kingdom Viridiplantae; phylum Streptophyta; class Magnoliopsida; order Poales; family Poaceae; genus Lolium; species Lolium rigidum. Next base: position 52,123 of record NW_025899830.1, read on the forward strand.
GGGCCACAGGGCCACCTCACACTAGGGGGGCGCGCCCCCCTTGGGCCGCGCCGCCCACACGTGTGGGGCCCCCAGGGCTCCCCTCTGGTCCCCCTTTGACTTTCTGGAAGGTTCCGGGAAAAATAAGATGTTTGGCATTGATTTCGTCCAATTCCGAGAATATTTCCTTTGTAGGATTTCTGAAACCAAAAACAGCAGAAAACAGCAACTGGCACTTCGGCATCTCGTCAATAGGTTAGTTCCGGAAAACGCATCAAAACGATATAAAGTGTGAACAAAACATGTAGGTATTGTCATAAAACAAGCATGGAACATCAGAAATTATAGATACGTTTGAGACGTATCAAGCATCCCCAAGCTTAGTTCCTACTCGCCCTCGAGTAGGTAAACGATAACAAGAATAATTTCGAAGTGACATGCTACTTACATAATCTTGATCATACTATTGTAAAGCATATGAGATGAATGCAGCGATTCGAAGCAATAGTAAAGACAATGAGTAAACAACTGAACCATATAGCAAAGACTTTTCATGAATAGTACTTTCAAGACAAGCATCAATAAGTCTTGCATAAGAGTTAACTCATAAAGCAATAAATTCAAAGTAAAAGCATTGAAGCAACACAAAGGAAGATTTAAGTTTCAGCAATTGCTTTCAACTTGTAACATGTATATCTCATGGATAGTTGTCAACATAAAGCAATATAACAAGTGCAATAAGTAAACATGTAAGAATCAATGCACAGTTGACACAAGTGTTTGCTTCTAAAATAGAAAGAAGTAGGTGAACTGACACAATGGATTACTATTTTTGTGCTAGAGCTTTTCATTTTGAAAACATAGAAACAATTTTGTCAACGGTAGTAATAAAGCATATGTGTTATGTATAAGACATCCTATAAGTTGCAAGCCTCATGCATAGTATACCAATAGTGCTCGCACCTTGTCCTAATTAGCTTGGATTAACATGGATTATCATTGCATAGCATATGTTTCAACCAAGTGTCACAAAGGGGTACCTCTATGCCGCTCTGTACAAAGGTCTAAGGAGAAAGCTCGCATTGGATTTCTCGCTTTTGATTATTCTCAACTTAGACATCCATACCGGGACAACATAGACAACGAGGTAATGGACTCCTCTTTAATGCATAAGCATTCAACAACAGATAATATTCTCATAAGAGATTGAGGATTAATTGTCCAAACTGAAACTTCCACCATGAATCATGGCTTTAGTTAGCGGCCCAATGTTCTTCTCTAACAATATGCATACTCAAACCATTTGATCATGATAAATCACCCTTACTCCAGACAAGACGAACATGCATAGCAATTCACATGATATTCAACAAAGGTGTAATAGTTGATGGCGTCCCCAGAAACATGGTTACCGCTCAACAAGCAACTTATTAAGAAATAAGATACATAAGTACATATTCTTCACCACAATACTTTTTAAGGCTATTTTCCCATGAGCTATATATTGTAAAGGCAAAGAATAGAATTTTAAAGGTAGCACTCAAGTAATGTACTTTGGAATGGCAGAGAAATACCAGGTAGTAGGTAGGTATGGTGGACACAAATGGCATGGTTTTTGGCTCAAGGATTTGGATGCACGAGAAGAATTCCTCTCAATGCAAGGCTAGGCTAGCAAGGTTGTTTGAAGCAAACTCAATATAAAATGGTGCAGCAAGACTCACATATGAACATATTGTAAGTATTATAAGACTTTACATCGTCTCCTTGTTGTTCAAACACCTTAACCAGAAAATATCTAGACTCTAGAGACCAATCATGCAAACCAAATTTTAACAAGCTCTATGTAGTTCTTCATTAATGGGTACACAGTACATGATGCAAGAGCTTAAACATGATCTATATGAGCACAACAATTGCCAAGTATCAAATTATTCAAGACATTATACCAATTATCACATGCAACATTTTCTGTTTCCAAACATATAACAATTAACGAAGCGGTTTCAACCTTCGCCATGAACATTAAAGATAAAGCGAAGAACACAAGTGTTCATATGCAACAGCGGAGCGTGTCTCTCTCCCACACAAACATGAACTTATTCAGAGAATGAAAATAACAAAACAAAAATAAAAGCACACAGACGCTCCAAGTAAAGCACATAAGATGTGACGGAATAAAAATATAGTTTCACTAGAGGTGACCTGATAAGTTGTCGATGAAGAAGGGGATGACTTGGGCATCCCCAAGCTTAGATGCTTGAGTCTTCTTGAAATATGCAGGGATGAACCACGGGGGCATCCCCAAGCTTAGACTTTTCACTCTTCTTGATCATATTGTATCATCCTCCTCTCTTGACCCTTGAAAACTTCCTCCACACCAAACTCAAAACAAACTCATTAGAGGGTTAGTGCATAATCAAAAATTCACATATTCAGAGGTGACACAATCATTATTAACACTTCTGGACATTGCACAAATCTACTGAAAGTTAATGGAACAAAGAAATCCATCAAACATAGCAAAACAAGCAATGCGAAATAAAATGCAGAATCTGTCAAAACAGAACAGTCCGTAAAGACGAATTTTTTAGAGGCACTGGACTTGCTCAGATGAAAATGCCCAAATTGAATGAAAGTTGCGTACATATCTGAGGATCACGCACGTAAATTGGCAGATTTTTCTAAATTTTCTACAGCAGGGGCGGCTCAATTTCGTGACAGCAAGAAATCTGTTCCTGCGCAGTAATCCAAATCTAGTATTGACTTTACTATCAAAGACTTTACTTGGCACAACAATGCAATAAAATAAAGATAAGGAGAGGTTGCTACAGTAGTAACAACTTCCAAGACACAACAAAACAGTAGCAAAATAAAGACATGGGTTATCTCCCAAGAAGTGCTTTCTTTATAGCCATTAAGATGGGCTCATCAATTTTAATGATGCACTCATAAGGATGAGAGTTGAAGCAACGAGAGCATCAAAAAGCAAGTATGAAACAAATTTAAGCCTAACCCACTTCCTATGCATAGGAATCTTGTAAATAAACAAATTCATGAAGCATAATGCAACAAGCATAGAAAGATAGAACAAGTGTAACTTCAAAAATTTCAGCATATAGAGAGGTGTTTTAGTAACATGAAAATTTCTACAACCATATTTTCCTCTCTCATAAAGATTTTCAATAACATCATGAACAAACTCAACAATATAACTATCAAATAAAACATTCTTATCATGAGTCTCATGCATAAAATTATTACTACTCCCAACATAAGCATAGTCATTCTTATTAATAGTAGTGGGAGCTAATTCAACAAAGTAGCTATCATCAAATATAGGAGGCATATTGTAATCATAATTAAATTTATCCTCCATAGTAGGCGGCACCAGAAGACCACTATCATTATAATCATCATAAATAGGAGGCAAAGTATCATCAAAGAAAATTTTCTCCTCAATGCTTGGGGGACTAAAAAGATCATGCTCATCAAAACCAGCTCCCCCAAGCTTAGAACTTTCTATATCATTATCAACAATGGTGTTCAAAGCGTTCATACTAATATTACTACCAGCATGCAAATAAGATTCCATAGGTTTTTTAATTTTCGCATCAAACAATCCATGTCTTAACTCAGGAAATAGAATAAAAAGCTCATTGTTGTCCATTATGCCTAACTAGTGAAAACAAGAAACAAAAAGATGCAATTGCAGGGTCTAAACGAAATAGCTTCGAGCACTCACACACCGGCAACAAGACTAGGAGATAGCTTAGTAGTCGGAGGATTTGAATACCTTTTACCTTACCTCCCCGGCATCGGCGCCAGAAAATAGCTTAGTTGCCGGGGTCCGGAGTGTGAGTGCCTTTTACCTTTCCTCCCCGGCAACGGCGCCAGAAAATAGCTTGATGTCTACGCACGCTTCTATTCCTGTAGACAGTGTTGGGCCTCCAAGAGCAGAGGTTTGTAGAACAGCAGCAAGTTTCCCTTAAGTGGATCACCCAAGGTTTATCGAACTCAGGGAGGAAGAGGTCAAAGATATCCCTCTCAAGCAACCCTGCAATCACGATACAAGAAGTCTCTTGTGTCCCCAATACACCTAATACACTTGTCATATGTATAGGTGCACTAGTTCGGCGAAGAGATAGTGAAATACAAGTGGTATGAATGAATATGAGCAGTAGTAACGGCGCCAGAAAATAGCTTGCTGGCGTGCAGTTGATGGTATTAATATTGCAGGAAGTAAAGATGCAGTAAAACAGTAAATAAGCAATGATTGCAGTATTTGGAAACAAGGCCTAGGGATCATACTTTCACTAGTGGACACTCTCAACATTGATCACATAATAAAACCACTCTACACTCTCTTGTTGGATGATGAACACCATTAATTGTGTAGGGCTACAAGAGCACCTCAATGCCGGAGTTAACAAGCTCCACAACATTCGATGTTCATATTTAAATAACCTTAGAGTGCATGATAGACCAACGCAATTATACCGAGTACTAACATAGCATGCGCACTGTCACCAACAGACTATGAAAGGAGGAATAGATCACATCAATACTATCATAGTAATAGTTAACTCCATAATCTACAAGAGATTACAATCATAAACTACGCCAAGTACTACATGATGCACACACTGTCACCATTACATCATGGAGGAGGAATAGAGTACTTTAATAACATCACTAGAGTAGCACATAGATTAATAGTGATATAAAGCTCATCATATGAATCTCAATCATGTAAGGCAGCTCATGAGATCATTGTATTGAAGTACATGGAGAGAGAGATTAACCACATAGCTACCGGTACAGCCCTTAGCCTCGATGGAGAACTACTCCCTCCTCATGGGAGACAGCAGCGGTGATGAAGATGGCGGTGGTGTCGATGGAGAGGCCTTCCGGGGGCACTTCCCCATCCCGGCGGCGTGCCGGAACAGAGACTCCTGTCCCCCAGATCTTGGCTTCGCGATGGCGGCGGCTCTGGAAGGTTTCTCGTAACGTGGATTTTTCGTGTCGAAGATTTAGGTCAGGGAGCTTTAAATAGGCGAAGAGGCAGAGTCGGAGGGGCCACGGGGCCACCTCACACTAGGGGGGTGCGCCCCCCTTGGGCCGCGCCGCCCACACGTGTGGGGCCCCCAGGGCTCCCCTCTGGTCCCCCTTTGACTTTCTGGAAGGTTCCGGGAAAAATAAGATGTTGGGCATTGATTTCGTCCGATTCCGAGAATATTTCCTTTGTAGGATTTATGAAACCAAAAACAGCAGAAACCAACAACTGGCACTTCGGCATCTCGTCAATAGGTTAGTTCCGGAAAACGCATCAAAACGATATAAAGTGTGAACAAAACATGTAGGTATTGTCATAAAACAAGCATGGAACATCAGAAATTATAGATACGTTTGAGACGTATCAATTTTCTCCGCCTGGCTCAAGGTCACGCGGCGCTGCAGAGCGATGTTCTTGTGAAGCTCGTAGTGCAGGGCCTGCTGTTCTTGTAAAGTACAAGCAGAGCAAGAGTAAATTCCGGGTTTTCCGTAACGTATGTCCTTCTGAAGCATTAGCGCCAAAAACATTTTCCGCCCTAATACTTGGGGGCTACTACGACATTTTTTACAACAACTTCAGTTTGAGTTTTTTCTCTAAGTATTTAGACGCTAACTATCAACTAGTTTCCGCCTATATACTTGGGGGCTACTGGGGAGTACCTTTCGCTTGCAGAGGAGCTTGTCGAGGAACAGGCCAACCTCTTTCTTAAAGTTCTGGATCTCCGACGATTCGGCGTCAGGCTTACCCCAGGCATTGTCCAGCATAGAGTTGAGCAGATCTTGCTCGAGCTCCCGTTTTTCCGCTTCTGTGAGCTTGTTAAAAAGCTTTGTTGCATAGGCCTTGGGAGTGGAGGTGAGATCAGCCGGATCTCCGAAGTTCTTCGGAAAAACGACGATATCGCTGGCTGCAGCTTCAGCTTTTCCCATATAGTTGACTTCCGCCTCCTCTCGGCTCTCAAATTCAGCCTCTTCGGGGATAGGGCCTTTGGCTCCGGAGTTCTCCTCACCCACCTTTTCGCTGCTAACCGGAATTATCTCCGGTGGAATTTTGGTGGCTGGAGGAGGAGATTGCTCTGCTTGAGGAGGAGAGGGCTGGGGAGCAGCATGGGAGGTGCTTGGTGGAACTGGCGTCGCGGGACCAATAGCTGGAGACTTTTTCATATACTTAGTGATGGGCTCTTGGACATTGGCCCGCGCAGTGGTGGTACTCGGATTCCTACAGACAGGTAAAAGGAAATAGATAAGCAACAAGTTTATCAAAAATAAAAGACGCGCTGTACTCGGAAACTTACGTCGCGCCAGGAATATTGGGACGTGAGCGGTTTCCTGCTGTCGCCAGCAGTTTGAGACGCTCGCGTTCCGCCTTCCTGGAGTCAAGCGGAGGCGGCTTGGTGACCTTGGGCTTCTTGGCGGAGGCCTCACCACTAGCTCCTGCATCGGAGCCGGAACCTCTGGCTCGGGGACGCTTTGAAGGTCGAGGGGCATCCTTTCGGGGTGCTCGCTCCTCTTCCTCCTCGGGGTCCTCCGGATCCTCCTCCACAGCGTCGCCGCTAACAGGGACTCGGAGTATCGTGCGCAAATCTTCCTCCGCCAGAGTGTCAAGCTGAGAGGAGGATTCGTGGTTAAGTTAAAACACTTCACAAGTTATGATAAGTTGAAGAATATGACAAAGGAGCAAGAACGTACCGGAGGACACTGGTTGTTCGTGTTGATGTCCTTGATCAGTTCCGGGACTGGTTGGCCCCTGGCTATCTTCACGAGCGTCTTGATCCTCTTCTTGAGAGAATCCGCAGGGAGATCATGGCGCGTTACCCGGAGAAGGTCGTCTGCCCCGGTATACTCGCACATCAGACGTGCGTTGCAACGAAGAGGCTGGATCCTCCGGGAAAACCAGCTAAGGGTCAGCTGGGCTCCGGTCAGTCCGTCGTGGACTAACCAAGATATCCTCCGCACAGCCTTCTCCAAGATCGGAGTCTGGGCGAGCGTAGGGATGAAGCTCCAGCTAGCGAGCTCTTCCGGAGGCTGGTTCTTGAACTTGGGTAGTCCTTCGTGGACATCCGGAACTGAAATGTTTTTCTCGTAAAACCATCCGGCGTTCCAGTACCGGACGGATTCGTGGGAATCATGAGGCGGATACATGCGGCCAGGCCGGAGCATAAACGTCATGCTCCCGCAGTTCACCATGGCCTTGTCCTTTGTTTCCTTCTTCACCCGGAAAAAGAACTGCCATAGTAGGACATCTGGTCGGATTCCGAGATGCCCTTTGCAAAGAGTTGCGAAGTTGGAGAGAAGGAGATACAAATTTGGGCAGATGTTGTGGGGTTGAAGACCGTATGTGTTGAGAACAGATAGGAAGAATTCCGAACAAGTGAGCGACAGACCCCGTTCGACCCAGGCCTTGGTCATGACTCTCTCGTCCGTATCCGGATTGGGGACGTCGGAGTCGCGCATGAAACTCCAGTGGGAGGAGATCATGCCCTCGTTCTAGAGCTCTCTGAGCTCCGCATCGGTAGTTTCACAGGGCCACCATTGACCCCGTTCGCCTTCACGGATCTGAGCTTTGGAGGCCTTCTTGTTTTCCGCCTCCTGAACTTTGGCTGCCATTCTAGCTTGTCCTTCGAGTTCTTCTCGGAGTTCTTTGGCAGTGGGGATCCGGCCAAGTGCAGTGCTGGAAGAGGCGGAGAACGGTTGAGGTAATCTGATGTCGGAAACAAATGGTGGCAAGAAAGCAATGGGATCCAGGCAGATTGGTTCTAGTGTGCTAGGTTCCGGGGTGCTCGGAGAACTACCAGTACAGTTTGGTGAACTATTTGACATGCTTCCGGCTGCACCCATGCAAACTAGATTTGAGTAGTCGGAATCTACGCTACTTCTTCTTCTACGAGGCCGGCAGACTTACCGTCAATGGCGCGGTGGTTCTTCGGGACGCCGGCGAGGTTGAAGTGGCCGGACTTGCGGTGTTGAGCCTCTGGCGACCACGAATCGGCGGCGGAGGCAGAATCCCGATCAAACGCGCGGATCTTGGGTCGAGAGAGACCTTGGAACGGCGGCGGATGAAGCTCCCTGCGCGGTGTCGCCGGAGTTGAGATTTCGCGGGCGGTGCTGCGCAAGGAGGAAGATGAAGGTAGGTTTGCGGTGAAAGAATGGAAAACTTACCGCGCGCGGGGGTATTTATAGACCTCGCGCGGAGATTCGTGAATCGGATCTGACGGTGGAAACGGAACGGTCACACCGTCGGATGACTGACACGTGTCTTAGGTCAAAAGCGGTAAAATGACGTGGAGGTGACTTACCCATGCACTCCTGAAATTTCCGGCTACAAATTCGCATCTCCGAAAATTTAGCGCGGGAAAAAAGGAAGTTGTGCGCGGGAAAAGTGCAACATCTGCTACATTGCCGTTACTGAAGAAAAGAAGATTTCCGAGAAGATTATATCGGAAACGAGTGAATTTTTGAAGCTCTTCAAGATTCTCTTCAGATCCGAGTTTTGAAGTCGGAGGAATGATGAATCTCGGAGAACTTCGGGGGCTACTGTTGTGGGTATACTCTATGGGTATATCAACGGCATAGCCTAGATCCGGCAAGCCCGGGTGGCCCACAGGTGGTGATGTGGCATGTGGCCCATCGGGCGGCCCAGTTGCTGTAGATCCTGAAGGATGAAGTCCAACCCAGGAACAGGAAGCCGGATCCCAACCGACCTACGAAGGAGGCCGGATCCATGAAGGCCCATGAAGTATCCGGATCCAGCACGTTCTTAGAGGAAGGCGGATCCTTGACATACACGGCAAGATATTGTACCGTAGTTAGGCAACTTGTATTCCGGCTAGGACTCTCCATGTAAACCCTAGATCTGTGCGCCTATATAAGCCGGATCCCGGGAGCCCTAGAGGCACAACCACAACTCATTGTAACAACGCGAAAGCGCCCAGATAATTCCAGACAAGCAGCAGTAGGCCTGTCATCGTGCAGGTGTTCCGAAGCTGGGTAAATCGCGTACCACCGTTCCGTGTGCACTCCGCCCGATGGCCCCTACTTATTCTCCCCCTCAGGAGGATCCCTCCTCCGAGGTACCGTCGAATAGGCAACGACAGTCGTCGTCGCCGGCGAGAGAAGCTCACTGGCGCGACAAGGCTAGGGGGTCGGAGGGCTCACCGTGTGCTCGGAGATGATGTCGACGACGGCGAAGCTCCAGGTACCGGCGGCGTGTCCTGTGGCGGCTCCAATCGACGGCGAGCTTCCGCGGCGGCGCACGGCAGTGGTGTTGCAATTGAGCGGCGGCGGTGGCTAATGTCGAGCGGCGAGTGGCTGAGGAGGTCGAGGGAGGTGAGGTGAGTGCGGTGGTTTGAAGAAATCGTCGAGGGAAGGCCTCCTTCTATAGGCGCGGAAGGGCACCGAGGTGCCGCGGCAATGTCGACCACGGCGCGGGTTCTCCGGCGAGCTATCACGCTAGGCGAGGGCGGCGTCCTATTCCGCGTATCCAGGCGATCCTCTGGGCGCCATTGGCTAGGCTAGGCGGTGCCTAACGCGGTCGGACGGTCGCGAGGCTGGGTTTGGTCGTCTTCTTCGGAAACGGCGGGCGTGGGTCGGTGTGGTGAGCGTGTCCGTCGTGTTCGCGGTGGCACGACGATGCTCAAGGAAGAGAGAGGGGGGCCAGAGGTGGCGCAGAACGTCGAGGCGACATGTGCGCCGTGTGTGCCCGTGGGCGTGCCCACTGATACGTCTCAAACGTATCTATAATTTCTTATGTTCCATGCTACTTTTATGATGATACTCACATTTTTATACACATTATATGTCATTATTATGCATTTTCCGGCACTAACCTATTGACGAGATGCCGAAGAGCTAGTTGCTGTTTTCTGCTGTTTTTGGTTTCAGAAATCCTAGTAAGGAAATATTCTCGGAATTGGACGAAATCAACGCCCAGGGTCTTATTTTTCCACGAAGCTTCCAGAAGACCGAGGGAGAAACGAAGTGGGGCGACGAGGCGCCGACACAACAGGGCGGCGCGGCCCAGGCCCTGGTCGCGCGGCCCTGGTGTGTGGGGCCCTCGCGTCGCCCCTAAACCTACCCTTCCGCCTACTTAAAGCCTTCGTCGCGAAAACCCCAGTACCGAGAGCCATGATACGGAAAACCTTCCAGAGACGCCGCCGCCGCCAATCCCATCTCGAGGGATTCAGGAGATCACCTCCGGCACCCTGCCGGAGAGGGGAATCATCTTCCGGAGGTCTCTTCATCACCATGACCGCCTCCGGATCGATGTGTGAGTACTTCACCCCTGGACTATGGGTCCATAGCAGTAGCAAGATGGTTGTCTTCTCCTCATTGTGCTATCATGTTAGATCTTGTGAGCTGCCTATCATGAGAAAGATCATCTATTTGTAATGCTACATGTTGTGTTTGTTGGGATCCGATGAATATTGAATACTATGTCAAGTTGATTATCAATCTATCATATATGTTGTTTATGTTCTTGCATGCTCTCCGTTGCTAGTAGAGGCTCTGGCCAAGTTGATACTTGTGACGCCAAGAGGGAGTATTTATGCTCGATAGTGGGTTCATGCCTCCATTGAATCTGGGACAGATGACAGAAAGTTCTAAGGTTGTGGATGTGCTGTTGCCACTAGGGATAAAACATCAATGCTTTGTCTAAGGATATTTGTGTTGATTACATTACGCACCATACTTAATGCAATTGTCTGTTGTTTGCAACTTAATACCGGAAGGGGTTCGGATGATAACCTGAAGGTGGACTTTTTAGGCATAAATGCATGCTGGATAGCGGTCTATGTACTTTGTCGTAATGCCCTGATTAAATCTCATAGTACTCATCATGATATATGTATGTGCATTGTTATGACTTCTTTATTTGTCAATTGCCCAACTGTAATTTGTTCACCCAACATGCATTTATTTTATGGGAGAGACACCACTAGTGAACTGTGGATCCCGGTCCATTCTTTACATCTGAAATACAATCTACTGCAATTGTTCTTTACTGTTCTTCGCAAACAAACATCATCATCCACACTATACATCTAATCCTTTGTTTACAGCAAGCCGGTGAGATTGACAACCTCACTGTGACGTTGGGGCAAAGTACTTTGATTGTGTTGTGCAGGTTCCACGTTGACGCTGGAATCCCTGGTGTTGCGCCGCACTACACTCCGTCACCAACAACCTTCACATGTTCCTTGACTCCTGCAGGTTCCAATCTCTTTACTTTGTTTTTGTCTTGCTTTGTTTTATTTTATTTACTGCTTTGTTTGCTCTCTATATCAAAAATACAAAAAAATTAGTTACTTGCATTTGCTTTATTTACCTTTTATTTATTTCATCATGTTTCCTCCTAAGTACACTCTAAAAGACATACCGGTAGGACAAGGGTCTATCATTGGGAGAGATAATATAGAAGATTTTTTCACTCATGTTAGTACAGCTGAAGATTTTGAAGATAGACACTTGGTAGAACTTGCTCCTACTTATGAAATTGCTGCTACTTCTTTAGTACACATGTTGGAAACTAAATTTGTTAATCTCAATCCTATAATTCAACATATGTTTCTTACACTCTGTGATATGGAGGAAGGAGAAAAGAAAGATTTTGTCTTAGAAATCCTTCTTAAAGAATTTGGTGGTGTAGCAAGAGAGGCTAGAAAAGTCTTTATTGAATATAAGAAGCTTGGCTCTTATACCAACTTTGCTAGTACCCTTGAAAAAATGGAAAAAGATAGATTAAAGGACACTAATAAAGTCAATTGTGAAGGGGAGATTAAGACATCAATACCTTGCAAGCTCCTAGGAATGCATGAAGCTCTAGAAAATAACTATGGTTGGCTTGTTCCTGAAAAATTGTTTGATGAGAATAGCAAGCCTAAGAGTAATGAAAAAGAAGCCTCTGAAACTTACATAGATAAGATACAATGCATAGTTGAGAAAATTCCAAACCCCTCTATTGATGCTTCATCTCTTGATAATACTTGATACACACTTTCTGCGCCTAGCTGAAAGGCGTTAAAGAAAAGCGCTTATGGGAAACAACCCATTATTTTACTTCTGCACTTTGTTTTATATTTGAGTCTTGGAAGTTTTTACTACTGTAGCAACCTCTCCTTATCTTTATTTTATTGCATTGTTGTGCCAAGTAAAGTCTTTGAAAGTAAAGTCAATACTAGATTTGGATTACTGCGCAGGAACAGGTTTCTTGCTGTCACGAAATTGAGCCGCCCCTGCTGTAGAAAATTTAGAAAAATCTGCCAATTTACGTGCGTGATCCTCAGATATGTACGCAACTTTCATTCAATTTGGGCATTTTCATCTGAGCAAGTCCAGTGCCTCTAAAAATTCGTCTTTACGGACTGTTCTGTTTTGACAGATTCTGCCTTTTATTTCGCATTGCCTGTTTTGCTATGTTTGATGGATTTCTTTGTTCCATTAACTTTGAGTAGCTTTGTGCAATGTCCAGAAGTGTTAAGAATGATTATGTCACCTCTGAATATATGAATTTTCAATTATGCACTAACCCTCTAATGAGCTTGTTTTGAGTTTGGTGTGGAGGAAGTTTTCAAGGGTCAAGAGAGGAGGATGATACAATATGATCAAGAAGAGTGAAAAGTCTAAGCTTGGGGATGCCCCCGTGGTTCATCCCTGCATATTTTAAGAAGACTCAAGCATCTAAGCTTGGGGATGCCCAAGGCATCCCTTCTTCATCGACAACTTATCAGGTCACCTCTAGTGAAACTATATTTTTATTCCGTCACATCTTATGTGCTTTACTTGGAGCGTCTGTTTGTTTTTGTTTTTGTTTTTGTTTGAATAAATTCGGATCCTAGCATTCTTTGTTTGGGAGAGAGACACCCTCCGCTGTTTCGTATGAACACATATGTTCTTAGCTTTACTTTTAATGTTCATGGCGAAGGTTGAAACTGCTTCGTTCATTGTTATATGGTTGGAAACAGAAAATGCTGCATGTGGTAAATGGTATAATGTCTTGAATAATTTGATACTTGGCAATTGTTGTGCTCATATAGATCATGTTTAAGCTCTTGCATCATGTACTTTGCACCCATTAATGAAGAACTACATAGAGCTTGTTAAAATTTGGTTTACATGATTGGTCTCTAGAGTCTAGATATTTTCTGGTTAAGGTGTTTGAACAATAAGGAGACGATGTAAAGTCTTATAATGCTTGCAATATGTTCATATGTAAGCTTTTCTGCACCGTTTCATACTTGAGTTTGCTTCAAACAACCTTGCTAGCCTAGCCTTGTATTGAGAGGAATTCTTCTCGTGCATCCAAATCCTTGAGCCAAAAACCATGCCATTTGTGTCCACCATACCTACCTACTACATGGTATTTCTCTGCCATTCCAAAGTACATTACTTGAGTGCTACCTTTAAGAATTCTATCCTTTGTCTTTGCAATATATAGCTCATGGGAAAATAGCCTTAAAAACTATTGTGGTGAAGAATATGTACTTATGTATCTTATTTCTTAATAAGTTGCTTGTTGAGCGGTAACCATGTTTCTGGGACGCCATCAACTTTTACCTTTGTTGAATATCATGTGAGTTGCTATGCATGTTCGTCTTGTCCGAAGTAAGGGCGATTTTCATGATCAAATGGTTTGAGTATGCATATTGTTAGAGAAGAACATTGGGCCGCTAACTAAAGCCATGATTCATGGTGGAAGTTTCAGTTTGGACAATCAATCCTCAATCTCTTATGAGAATTTTATCTGTTGTTGAATGCTTATGCATTAAAGAGGATTCCATTATCTGTTGTCTATGTTGTCCCGGTATGGATGTCTAAGTTGAGAATAATGAAAAGCGAGAAATCCAATGCGAACTTTCTCCTTAGACCTTTGTACATGCGGCATAGAGGTACCCCTTTGTGACACTTGGTTGAAACATATGCTATGCAATGATAATCCATGTTAATCCAAGCTAATTAGGACAAGGTGCGAGCACTATTGGTATACTATGCATGAGGCTTGCAACTTATAGGATGTCTTATACATAACACATATGATTTATTACTACCGTTGACAAAATTATTTCTATGTTTTCAAAATGAAAAGCTCTAGCACAAATATAGTAATCCATGCTTCCCTCTACGAAGGGCCAATCTTCTACTTTATTGTTGAGTCAGTTTACCTACTTCTTTCTATCTTACAAGCAAACACTTGTATCAACTGTGTGCATTGATTCTTACATGTTTAACTATTGCACTTGTTATATTACTTTGTGTTGATAATTATCCATGAGATATATATGTTGAAGTTGAAAGCAACCGCTGAAACTTATATCTTCCTTTGTGTTGCTTCAAAGCTTTCTACTAAGAATTTATTGCTTTATGAGTACCTCTTATGCAAGTCTTATTGATGCTTGTCTTGAAAGTACTATTTATGAAAAGTCTTTGCTATATGATTCATTTGTTTATTCATTGTCTTTACCATTGCTTCGAATCGCTGCATTCATCTCATATGCTTTACAATAGTATTGATCAACATTATGATAGCATGTCACTTCAGAAATTATCTTTGTTATCGTTTACCTACTCGAGGGCGAGTAGGAACTAAGCTTGGGGATGCTTGATACGTCTCAAACGTATCTATAATTTCTTATGTTCCATGCTACTTTTATGATGATACTCACATGTTTTATACACATTATATGTCATTATTATGCATTTTCCGGCACTAACCTATTGGCGAGATGCCGAAGAGCCAGTTGCTGTTTTCTGCTGTTTTTGGTTTCAGAAATCCTAGTAAGGAAATATTATCGTAATTGGACGAAATCAACGCCCAGGGTCTTATTTTTCCACGAAGCTTCCAGAAGACCGAGGGAGAAACGAAGTGGGGCGACGAGGCACCGACACAACAGGGCGGCGCGGCCCAGGCCCTGGCCGCGCGGCCCTGGTGTGTGGGGCCCTCGCGTCGCCCCTAAACCTACCCTTCCGCCTACTTAAAGCCTTCCTCGCGAAAACCCCTAGTACCGAGAGCCACGATACGGAAAACCTTCCAGAGACACCACCGCCGCCAATCCCATCTCGGGGGATTCAGGAGATCGCCTCCGGCACCCTACCGGAGAGGGGAATCATCTCCCGGAGGTCTCTTCATCACCATGATCGCCTCCGGATCGATGTGTGAGTAGTTCACCCCTGGACTATGGGTCCATAGCAGTAGCTATATGGTTGTCTTCTCCTCATTGTGCTATCATGTTAGATCTTGTGAGCTGCCTATCATGATCAAGATCATCTATTTGCAATGCTACATGTTGTGTTTGTTGGGATCCGATGAATATTGAATACTATGTCAAGTTGATTATCAATCTATCATATATGTTATTTATGTTCTTGCATGCTCTCCGTTGCTAGTAGAGGCTCTGGCCAAGTTGATACTTGTGACTCCAAGAGGGAGTATTTATGCTCGATAGTGGGTTCATGCCTCCATTGAATCCGGGACAGTGACAGAAAGTTCTAAGGTTGTGGATGTGCTGTTGCCACTAGGGATAAAACATCAATGCTTTGTCTAAGGATATTTGTGTTGATTACATTACGCACCATACTTAATGCAATTGTCTGTTGTTTGAAACTTAATACTAGAAAGGGTTCGGATGATAACCTGAAGGTGGACTTTTTAGGCATAGATGCATGCTGGATAGCGGTCTATGTACTTTGTCGTAATGCCCTGATTAAATCTCATAGTACTCATCATGATATATGTATGTGCATTGTTATGCCTTCTTTATTTGTCAATTGCCCAACTGTAATTTGTTCACCCAACATGCATTTATCTTATGGGAGAGATACCACTAGTGAACTGTGGACCCCGGTCCATTCTTTACATTTGAAATACAATCTACTGCAATTGTTCTTTACTGTTCTTCGCAAACAAACATCATCATCCACACTATACATCTAATCCTTTGTTTACAGCAAGCCGGTGAGATTGACAACCTCATTGTTATGTTGGGGCAAAGTACTTTGATTGTGTTGTGCAGGTTCCACGTTGGCGCCGGAATGCCTGGTGTTGCGCCGCACTACACTCCGTCACCAACAACCTTCACGTGTTCCTTGACTCCTACTGGTTCGATAACCTTGGTTTCTTACTGAGGGAAAACTTGCTGCTGTACGCATCACACCTTCCTCTTGGGGTTCCCAACGGACGTGTGTCTCACGCGCCATCACCCATGACGTTGTCGGCATGGCCCTAGCCGTCCTGGGCGCGACGCGTGCCGCCTCTGTGGCCTTCCTCTCCGACAATGGCAGCCACCAGGGTGCTCAGGGGAACAAGGGGGACTAGGGGACATGGTGAGGTGGAGAGGGGACCAGGGGACATGTAGGAGCACAAGTGTTGAGTAGGGTGATACGTCTCAAATGTATCTATAATTTCTTATGTTCCATGCTAGTTTTATGACAATACTCACATGTTTTATACACACTTTACATCATTATTATGCATTTTCCGGCACTAACCTATTAACGAGATGCCGAAGCGCCGGTCTCTGTTTTGTGCTGTTTTTGGTTTCGGAAATCCTACACAGGAAATATTCTCGGAATTGGACGAAACGAATGCCCAGGGTCTTATTTTTCCACGGAGCTTCCAGAAGACCGAAGAGGATACGAAGTGGGGCCACGGGGCGCCGACACCACAAGGCCGCGCGGCCAAGAGGGGCCCGCGCCGCCCTATGGTGTGGGCCCCCGTGCCTCCTCCGACTCTTCCCTTCCGCCTACTTATACTCTCCGTCGCGAAAACCCTATTACCGAGAGCCACGATACGGAAAAAGTTCCAGAGACGCCGCCGCCGCCAATCCCATCTCGGGGGATTCAGGAGATCGCCTCCGGCACCCTGCCGGAGAGGGGAATCATCACCGGAGGACTCTACATCATCATGCCCGCCTCCGGATTGATGCGTGAGTAGTTCATCCTTGGACTATGGGTCCATAGCAGTAGCTAGATGGTTGTCTTCTCCTCTTGTGCTATCATGTTAGATCTTGTGAGATGCCTATCATGATCAAGATCGTCTATTTGTAATGCTACATGTTGTGTTTGTTGGGATCCGATGAATATGGAATACTATGTCAAGTTGATTATCAATCTATCATATATGTGTTGTTTATGATCTTGCATGCTCTCCGTTGCTAGTAGAGGCTCGGCCAAGTTGATACTTGTGACTCCAAGAGGGAGTATTTATGCTCGATAGTGGGTTCATGCCTCCATTGAATCCGGGACAGTGACGAGAAAGTTCTAAGGTTGTGGATGTGCTGTTGCCACTAGGGATAAAACATCAATGCTTTGTCTAAGGATATTTGTGTTGATTACATTACGCACCATACTTAATGCAATTGTCTCGTTGTTTGCAACTTAATACTGGAAGGGGTGCGGATGCTAACCCGAAGGTGGACTTTTTAGGCATAGATGCATGCTGGATAGCGGTCTATGTACTTTGTCGTAATGCCCTAAGTAAATCTCATATTAGTCATCATGATATGTATGTGCATTGTTATGCCCTCTCTATTTGTCAATTGCCCAACTGAATTTGTTCACCCAACATGCAATTTCTTATTGGAGAGACACCACTAGTGAATTGTGGACCCCCGTCCATTCTTTGACATCTGAAATACAATCTACTGCAATCATTGTTCTCTGTTGTTCTTCACAAGCAAACATCATTCTCCACACCATACGTTTAATCCTTTGTTTACAGCAAGCCGGTGAGATTGACAACCTCACTGTTAAGTTGGGGCAAAGTATTTTGATTGTTTTGTGCAGGTTCCACGTTGGCGCCGGAATCCCTGGTGTTGCGCCGCACTACACTCCTCCGGCAACAACCTTCACGTGGCCTTCATCTCCTACTGGTTCGATAAACCTTGGTTTCATAATGAGGGAAACTTGCTGCTGTACGCATCACACCTTCCACTTGGGGTTTCCAACGGACGTGTGCTTCACACGTTAACAAGCTAAATTTCTGGCGCCGTTGCCGGGGAGATCAAGACACGCTGCAAGGGGATTCTCCCACATCCAATCTCTTTACTTTGTTTTTGTCTTGCTTTACTTTACTTTATTTACTGCTTTGTTTGCTTTCTCTATATCAAAAATACAAAAAAAATTTAGTTACTTGCATTGACTTTATTTACTGTCTTGTTTGCATTCTTTATATCAAAAACACAAAAAAATTAGTTACTTGCATTTACTTTATTCTGTTATCATGACTAGTCCTGTAGCTGTTACTCTATCACCCGAGGAATCGATCTTTACTTTTAAACAAGGGGGTGAGGAGAGTTTTAAAGAAGCTTGGTCTAGAATTTTTGATTCTTATAGTTAAACTGAACCTAAAATGACTCTAAGTTTGCTTATTAGTAACTTTTATTTTGGGCTTATTCTTCGCTATAGATATGCCTTAGATGCTGTAATGGGAGGAGATTTCCTTCACTGTGATGGGGATCAAGCTTTTAATGCCATAAAAAAATTGGTTACATCATCTAGCTCCGCTAATAATTTTGATTCATCTCTTGCTAGCATTCATAATAGATTAAACACTCTCGAAACAAATATATCTTGTTTAAAAGAAGGGTACAACTAGATTCGCGAATATTATGATTATGTTCCAGTGAGCTTTGAACCTTCAATGTGGGTGCCTACTATTAAAGTTGCTATTTGTGGTGAAATTTTTTATGCCCGCTGTGATATTATGTCTGAGTTCTGCCTTATGCCTAAAAGTATTTATGAATCTTTGACACTTTGGGAACTTACTGAAGGAGGAGAAGGAATAACTCTTACTGATAACTCTGCTATAATTTCTAAGGGAATAGCTGAAGGCGTGTTCACAACCTTTCTAGGAAGAACGGTATCCACTGATTATCTCGTTGTTGAATGTGTAGGGACAGGATAAATCACATTTGGAAGATCCCTGCTGAAACTCGTGGGAGCAATCATAGATGTGGGGAAAGGCACTCTAAATTTTACCTCTACACCCGGATGCGGTCATATATTCCCTAAACCAAAGAGTAAGAATAAGAGTAAGAAGGGTAGGCGCAAAGCCCCTGGTAAGAATGTTAATGCTTCATCTCTTGATAATACTTGATTCACACTTTCTGCGCCTAGCTGAAAGGCGTTAAAGAAAAGCGCTTATGGGAGACAACCCATTATTTTACTACAGCAATTTTGTTTTATATTTGAGTCTTGGAAGTTGTTACTACTGTAGCAACCTCTCCTTATCTTTATTTTATTGCATTGTTGTGCCAAGTAAAGTCTTTGATAGTAAGGTTGATACTAGATTTGGATTACTGCTTATATACAGATTTCTTGCTGTCACGAATTTAAGTAGACCTCTCTGTAGGTAACTCAGAAAAATCTGCCAATTTTCGTGTCTGATCCTCAGATATGTACGCAACTTTCATTCAATTTGAGCTTTTTCATCCGAGCAAGTTAAGTGCCCCTAAAAAATTCGTCTTTACTGGATCGTTCTGTTTTGACAGATTCTGCCTTTTATTTCGCATTGCCTCTTTTGCTATGTTGAATGGATTTCTTTGTTCCATTAACTATCAGTAGCTTTGTGCAATGTCCAGAAGTGTTAAGAATGATTGTGTCACCTCTGAATATCTGAATTTTTGATTATGCACTAACCCTCTAATGAGTTGGTTTTGAGTTTGGTGTGGAGGAAGTTTTCAAGGATCAAGAGAGGAGGATGATACAATATGATCAAGAAGAGTGAAAAGTATAAGCTTGGGGATGCCCCCGTGGTTCATCCCTGCATATTTCATGGAGACTCAAGCATCTAAGCTTGGGGATGCCCAAGGCATCCCCTTCTTCATCGAAAACTTATCAGGTCACCTCTAGTGAAACTATATTTTTATTCCGTCACATCTTATGTGCTTTACTTGGAGCGTCTGTATGTTTTTGTTTTTGTTTGTGTTTGTATAAAATCGGATCCTAGCATTCTTTGTGTGCGAGAGAAACACGCTCCGCTCCTTCATATGAACACTGGTGTTCTTAGCTTTACTTTTAATGTTCATGGCGAAGGTTGAAAATGATTCGTTCATTGTTATTTGGTTGGAAACAGAAAATGCTTCATGTGGTAATTGGTATATTTTCTTGAATAATTTGATACTTGGCAATTGTTGTGCTCAAATAGATCATGTTTAAGCTCTTGCATCATGTACTTTGCACTTATTAATGAAGAACTACCATAGAGCTTGTTGAAATTTGGTTTGCATGATTGGTCTCTCTAAAGTCTAGATATTTTCCGGTGAAGTGTTTGAACAACAAGGAGACAGTGTAGAGTCTTATAATGCTTGCAATATGTTCTTATGTAAGTTTTGCTGTACCGGTTCATACTTGTGTTTGCTTCAAACAACCTTGCTAGCCAAAGCCTTGTACTGAGAGGAAATTCTTCTCGTGCATCCAAATCCTTGAGCCAAAAACCTATGCCATTTGTGTCCACCATACCTACCTACTATGTGGTATTTCTCTGCCATTCCAAAGTAAATTTCTTGAGTGCTACCTTTAAAATTTCATTCCTTGTCTTTGCAATACATAGCTCATGGGAAAATAGCTTAAAAAACTATTGTGGTATTGAATATGTTACTTATGTATCTTATTTCTTATAAGTTGCTTGTTGAGCGGTAACCATGTTTCTGGGGATGCCATCAACTATAACACCTTTGTTGAATATCATGTGAGTTGCTATGCATGTTCGTCTTGTCTTAAGTAAGGGTGATTTATCATGATCAAATGGTTTGAGTATGCATATTGTTAGAGAAGAACATTGGGCCGCTAACTAAAGCCATGAATCATGGTGGAAGTTTCAGTTTGGACATTAATCCTCAATCTCTTATGAGAATATTATCTGTTGTTGAATGCTTATGCATTAAAGAGAAGTCCATTATCTGTTTTCTATGTTATCCCGGTATGGATGTCCTTAGTTGAGATCTATCAAAAACGAGAAATCAAATGCGATCTATCTCCTTGGACCTTTATACAGGTGACATAGAGGTACCCCTTTGTGACACTTGGTTGAAACATATGTTATGCAATGATAATCCATGTAAATCCAAGCTAATTAGGACAAGGTGTGAGCACTATTGGTATTCTATGCATGAGGCTTGCAACTTATAGGATGTCTTGTGCATAACACATATGAATTATTAATACCGTTGACAAAATTGTTTCTATGTTTTCAAAATAAAAGCTCTAGCACAAAAATAGTAATCCATGCTTCCCTCTGCGAAGGGCCTTTCTTTTACTTTATGTTGAGTCAGTTCACCTACTTCCTTCTATCTTAGAAGCAAACACTTGTGTCAACTGTGTGCATTGATTCCTACATACTTGCTTATTTGCATTCATCATATTACTTTGTGTTGACAATTATCCATGAGATAAACATGTTGAAGTTGAAAGCAACTGCTGAAACTTATATCTTCCTTTGTGTTGCTTCAAAACTTTCTACTAAGAATTTATTGCTTTATGAGTTAACTCCTATGCAAGTCTTATTGATGCTTGTCTTGAAAGTACTATTCATGAAAAGTCTTTGCTATATGATTCAGTTGTTTAGTCATTGTATTTACGATTGCTTCGAATCACTTCATTCATCTCATATGCTTTACAATAGTATTGATCAAGATTATGATAGCATGTCACTTCAGAAATTATCCTTGTTATCGTTTACCTACTCGAGGGCGAGTAGGAACTAAGATTGGGGATGCTTGATACGTCTCAAACGTATCTATTATTTCTTATGTTCCATGCTAGTTTTATGACAATACTCACATGTTTTATACACATTTTACAACATTATTATGCATTTTCCGGCACTAACCTATTAACGAGATGCCGAAGCGGCAGTTCCTGTTTTGTGCTGTTTTTGGTTTCAGAAATCCTACACAGGAAATATTCTCAGAATTGGACGAAACGAACGCCCAGGATCTTATTTTTCCACGGAGCTTCCAGAAGACCGAAGAAGATACGAAGTGGGGCCACGGGGCGCCGACACCACAAGGCCGCGCGGCCAAGGTGGGGCCCATGCCGCCCTATGGTGTGGGGCCCCCGTGCCTCCTCCGACTCTGCCCTTCCTCCTACTTATACTCTCCGTCGCGAAAACCCTATTACCGAGAGCCACGATACGGAAAAAGTTCCAGAGACGCCGCCGCTGCCGCCGCCAATCCCATCTCGGGGGATTCAGGAGATCGCCTCCGGCACCCTGCCGAAGAGGAGAATCATCACCGGAGGACTCTACATCATCATGCCCGCCTCCGGATTGATGCGTGAGTAGTTCATCCTTGGACTATGGGTCCATAGCAGTAGCTAGATGGTTGTCTTCTCCTCTTGTGCTATCATGTTAGATCTTGTGAGATGCCTATCATGATCAAGATCGTCTATTTGTAATGCTACATGTTGTGTTTGTTGGGATCCGATGAATATGGAATACTATGTCAAGTTGATTATCAATCTATCATATATGTGTTGTTTATGATCTTGCATGCTCCCCGTTGCTAGTAGAGGCTCTGGCCAAGTTGATACTTGTGACTCCAAGAGGGAGTATTTATGCTCGATAGTGGGTTCATGCCTCCATTAAATCTGGGACGAGTGACGAGAAAGTTCTAAGGTTGTGGATGTGCTCGTTGCCACTAGGGATAAAACATCAATGCTTTGTCTAAGGATATTTGTGTTGATTACATTACGCACCATACTTAATGCAATTGTCTCGTTGTTTGCAACTTAATACTGGAAGGGGTGCGGATGCTAACCCGAAGGTGGACTTTTTAGGCATAGATGCATGCTGGATAGCGGTCTATGTACTTTGTCGTAATGCCCTAAGTAAATCTCATATTAGTCATCATGATATGTATGTGCATTGTTATGCCCTCTCTATTTGTCAATTGCCCAACTGAATTTGTTCACCCAACATGCTATTTCTTATTGGAGAGACACCACTAGTGAATTGTGGACCCCGGTCCATTCTTTTACATCTGAAATACAATCTACTGCAATCATTGTTCTCTGTTGTTCTTCACAAGCAAACATCATTCTCCACACCATACGTTTAATCCTTTGTTTACAGCAAGTCGGTGAGATTGAAAACCTCACTGTTAAGTTGGGGCAAAGTATTTTGATTGTGTTGTGCAGGTTCCACGTTGGCGCCGGAATCCCTGGTGTTGCGCCGCACTACACTCCTCCGCCAACAACCTTCACGTGGCCTTCATCTCCTACTGATTCGATAAACCTTGGTTTCATACTGAGGGAAACTTGCTGCTGTACGCATCACACCTTCCACTTGGGGTTCCCAACGTACGTGTGCTTCACGCGTTAACATAGGGTTGGCCAACACTATTTGAAATAGTGATTTTGGGATTAGTGTAGAATTTGAATTTCAAGTTTTTGCCAAATTGGCCCTATGCATTGTAATTCCAAAATTTGAAATTGGGTTGATTGGACTTGTTGCAAATGACCAGAGACACACTAAGGTGGTGGTGGAATTTTAAAAATAAGAAGAAATGCAAAAGTTGCAAAATTGGGTGATCTTAGTTTTGCTTCAAAGTCTCATCTTGGCTTGAGCATAACTTTTGATCCAAGATGAATTTGTGCTGGTGGTCTTTACCAAAGTTGTTCACCTTGATGTGTACTTGGATTAGGTGCAAAGAGTAGGAAATGTTTGGTTTGAAAATCTCTAAATACAGAGGCTCAAAGTAGTGATGAGACTGAAAATGGCAGATTTGACAATTAGTGCATGTGATCACAATTTGAGTTCAAATTTGATTTGATTTGAGTTTATTTGATTCCAAAAGAGTTAATAAGTGTTTAGTAACATAATACAACTAATGGTGCAAGCCAAAATGGTCTAGGTTAAAGATTTGTAAAAATGGCATAAACCATATGTGAGGGTTTTGTGAATTTTCCCTTTTTATTTCTTTTCTTTTTCTTGGCTTTGCTTGATGATCTTATCTTGATCAAAAGAGGGTTTTAGATTTTAGAACTTAAGCACACAAGAAAACATCATGGCACTCTCACACAAAATGCACAAATCCTATGCATGGTACTATATGCAAATAAAAGTTTTTGTTGGTTCCAAAATTTGGGTATTGAACTTCTTCTCTTTCATTGATTTGAAATTTGGGATGTTACAAACCCTTCCCCCTTACAAAAGACCTCGTCCCGAGATCTTAAAGAAAATTAGGTACTAAAGAGATCTGGGTACTTCTTCTTCATATAGTCTTCTCGTTCCCAAGTGGCTTCGTCTTCGGTATGGTTGCTCCACTGAATCTTCAGAAACTTGATACTCCGGGTACAGGTGGTTCTGAAAGCTTCTTCCAGTATGCGAATCGGTACTTCGCGGTACGTCAAGTCTTTGTTGATATCCACCGATCTGTGATCGATGTTCTTGAAAACTTCGGTCTTCTCGGGCACTTCTAGGCACTTCCGGAGTAATGAGATGTGAAACACGTCGTGCACAGCCGACATTTCTTCCGGTAGTTCCAGTTGATAGGAGACTTCGCCTCGGCGACTCAGAACTTTGAAGGGTCCGACATATCAGGGTGCAAGCTTTCCTTTGAGCTGGAATCTCTGCATTCCTTTAAGGGGGGATACTTTGAGATAGACAAAATATCCGATCTCGAAGGTCATCTCTCGGCGTCTCTTGTCGGCGTAACTCTTCTGTCTTGATTGCGCCGTCTTGAGGTATTCGTGGATCTTCTGCACCTTCTCTTCGGCTTCTCGAAGAACATCTGGTCCAAAGACTTGGCTCTCTCCGACTTCCGACCAATTCAGAGGGGTACGACACTTCCTTCCGTATAGGGCTTCAAAGGGGGCCATTTGTAAACTGGCTTGGTAGTTGTTGTTGTACGAGAATTCTGCGTAAGGCAGGCAGTCTTCCCACTTGGATCCATATTCCAGTACACAAGCTCTCAACATGTCTTCCAGTATCTGGTTGACTCTTTCTGTCTGTCCATCGGTCTATGGGTGATATGCGGTGCTGAAATTTAGCCGGGTTCCTAGTCCTTCATGCACTTTCTGCCAGAATCTCGAGGTGAATTGGGATCCTCTATCTGACACAATTGACTTCGGGGTTCCGTGCAGGGCGACTATTCTGGAGATGTATAACTCAGCTAACTTTGGGCCTTGGTATGTAGTCTTGACGGCGATAAAATGGGCTACCTTGGTCAATCTATCGACATCTACCCATATAGAATCATTTCCTTTGCTGGATTTGGGAAAACCTATGATAAAGTCCATTCCTACTGAGTCCCACTTCCATTCTGGAATCTGCAGTGGTTGCAGCAATCCTGCGGGTCGCTGATGTTCCGCCTTGACTCGTTGACAGATGTCACACTTGGCGATGTAGCTTCCAATTTCTCTCTTCATTCCATGCCACCAAAATTGTTCCTTCAAATCTTGATACATCTTGGTACCTCCGGGATGGATTGAGTAAAGGGTGTCATGTGCTTCTTTCAGGATGACTTGCTTCAACTCAGAATCTGCTGGCACACATAGGCGTCCTTTGTACCAAAGAACTCCTGCTTCATCTTCCGTGAATCCCGGTGCATTCCCTGCAGCTATTTGGCTCTTGATTCCGTCGATGCTAGCATTTCCCTTCTGGGCTTCTTTGATCTGGCTAATCAAGGTGGGCTGAAGCTCTATGCTGGCTAGGAATCCTTCGCTAACTAGTTCAAGTCTAAACTTCTCAAACTCTTGAAACAGGCTGGGTTGCTCCATTACGATCATGGAATTCAACTGACACGGCAGTCTACTCAGGGCATCCGCTACCACATTGGCCTTGCCGGGGTGGTAGTGAATATCCATGTCGTAATCCTTGATCAATTATATCCATCTGCGTTGCCTCATATTCAGCTCCTTCTGGGTGAAGATATACTTTAGGCTCTTGTGATCCGAATAGATCTCGCATCGATTACCCATGAGGTAATGACGCCAAACTTTCAAGGCTAAGACTACGGCTGCAAGCTCTAAGTCATGGGTTGGATAATTCTGCTCATGTGGCTTCAGTTGTCTTGACAGATAAGATATCACCTTGCCTTCTTGCATCAGTACACATCCAAGACCAATCTTGGAGGCGTCGCAATAGACGTCAAAGGGCTTGGTGATGTCCGGCATGATTAGAATTGGGGCTGAGGTCAATCTACTCTCGAGTTGGTGGAAACTTTCTTCACATTTCTTGGTCCATTCGAACTTCTTGTCCTTCTTCAAAAATTGGGTCATGGGTCTTGCGATGCTTGAAAAGCCTTCGACAAATCTACGGTAATATCCGGCTAATCCAAGAAAAGCACGGACCTCGGTCTGGGTGGTTGGGGCTTGCCATTCTGTAACGGTCTTGATCTTGGCGGGATCTACGGCAATACCTCCTGCAGACAAGATATGTCCCAGGAATCCTACTTCCTTCAACCAAAACTCGCATTTGCTGAACTTAGCATACAGCTTGTGCTGTCTAAGGGTTTCTAGGATGATCTCCAAATGTTGCTCATGTTCTTCTTCGGTTTTGGAGTAGATAAGGATGTCGTCGATGAAGACAACTACAAACTTATCCAAAAATTTCATGAAGATCTTATTCATGAGGTTCATGAAATAAGCTGTGGCATTGGTTAATCCAAACGACATGACGTTGTACTCATACAACCCATATCTGGTGGTAAAGGCAGTCTTTGGGATATCCGTTGCACGGATCTTCAGCTGATGATAACCAGTCCTAAGATCAATCTTAGAGAACACTTTGGCACCGGTCAACTGGTCAAACAGGTCTTCTATCTTCGGTAAGGGGTACTTGTTCTTGATGGTGACATCGTTAAGCTTACGATAATCCGTACATAGACGAGTGGCACCATCCTTCTTGTCCACAAACAAAACTGGTGATCTCCAGGGTGAGGCACTTGGTTGGATCAAACCTTTGGCTAACATATCATCCAGTTGTTTCTTCAGCTCCACTAGTTCTGTTGGGTTCATGCTATAGGCTCTCTGGGCTATAGGTCCTGTTCCGGGGATTAACTCGATGATAAACTCGATATCCCGATCTGGGGGCATACCGGGTAGATCATCCGGAAACACATCAGGGTACCGACAAACGACCCTGATCTGATCCAGAGTTGGCTTGGCTACACTTTGGTTGCAGGTAAACTTTCTGGGCAGCCTTTCAGATATGTGTTCTACTAACACACCAGTGCTACTAGTCATGGTGATGGCTTTCTTGGCACAGTCTATCAATCCATGGTGTTTTGACATCCAGTCCATACCCAGGACTACTTCCAAACCTTTTGTTCCCAGGATAATCAAATTGGCATAAAAATCTACTTCATGGATTCTGATGGGCACATCTTTGCAAAATTTTCTAGCTTTGGTGGTTGAACCAGGGATTTGAACTATCATGAAATGCTTCAAACTGATGGGTTGAATTTTACTTGTGCATGCAAAGTATTCAGTGACAAAAGAATGCGATGCTCCAGAATCAAACCACACTCTGGCAGGTACTGAGTTAACAGAAAACATACCCAGTACAACATCTGGTGCTTCCTGGGCTTCTCCGGCGTTCATGTGGAAGAGACGGCCGTTGCGGTTATTGGGGTTGTTGGGGGCGAACTTTCTGCCGGTGGAGACGCGACGTTGCTGCTGAGCAGGTGCAGCGGTGTTGGCGGCATTCTTGGCTAACCTCTTGGGGCACTCGTTGGAGTAGTGTCCCACCACTCCACACTCATAGCAAGTGATGGTGGACTTGTCTTTGGGAGCGACGGGGACGGCGTTGCTCCCAGTCCTCGGAGCAGTGTTGGTGTTGTTGTTATTGGGGGCTCTTAGCGGGGCACGGTTGAAGGTGTTGTTGTTGCTGTTGTGGTTGTGGTTGTAGTTGTTGTGGCCTCCTGGCCTGGGGTTTCCTCCACTCCGGTTCTGATAACCCGGACGTGAAGTCTGCATCTCGGGTTTGTTGTTTCTGGGGGCAAAACCTCCGCTTGAGCTGGGGCGATACTTCGGAGTATTGCTGGGCCCACTCTGGTGCATCATGTGGCGTTTGCGGTTCTCGTTGGCTTGGTTGAGCTTGCCCTCCATCTGGATGGCGGAATCCACTAAGGCTTCAAGGTCGGCAAAGGGGATGTTGACTAGCACAGTCTGCATCTCGTCATGCAGTCCGTTCAGGAATCTCTCTTGCCTCTTCTCTGTGGTATCAGTCTCATCGGGGGCATACCTTGACAGTGTGAGAAACCTGTCGTGGTATTCGACCACCGACATCCTTCCTTGCTTGAGTTCTTTGAACTCATCCCTCATCTTCTTGATTAAACCCGGGGGCACGTAGTACTTGCTGAACTTGAGCTTGAAATATGCCCAAGTCATGATCTGTCCCGCATTCATGGCACGGGTGCTGATCCACCAGGCTCGGGCTGGTCCTGTAAGGTAGTGAGTGGCAAACAAGACCTTCTCTGCGGCTTCGACTCCCGCTACTTCTAAGTTGTTCTCCATGGTCTGGAGCCAATCATCGGCATCGAGTGGCTCTTCGGTCTTGCTAAACACCGGAGGATTGGTGTTCTGAAAGTTCTTGAGTTTCGATCCGGGGTGATCATGGTTTCCATGGCCGTGGTTGTTGTTAGCGATCTGTTGCAGTGCTGCTATGTTGGCTAGCCTTTCAGCTCTCTCATTCTCCCGATCTGCCATCAGGGTCTGCAGCAGTTGCATCATGGCGTCTTGATTTGCACCACGGGTTGGAGGGGCCATCTGAACATTGAGATAGATCATGAGATAAGAGGGAATTTTTCTATGGCTTATTTTGGGAAAGTTCAAAAAAAATTAAAACTTGAAGTCTTTTGATGTAGACAAACACACATTCATTCATTCAAACATCACATGTTACAAGCTAACACACCCATGGTTTTAAGAACCATTTTTCTCGAGCTACGATACAAGGGACGGGATACAACTCACACATACATAAGTGATCTAGTGCAACTACTCCTCATCATCCACATCGATTGGGACGAAGTCATCGGCTCCGGCCTCCAGGAACTCGTAGTCCTCGATGTCAGTGTTCTCGTCCTCCTCGAAGTCATCGTCATCACTCAAGAAGGCTCCTCCTCCCTGAATGTCTTCACCTTCATGTTCTATCTCTCTCAGCTGGTCCTCTTGGGCGTTGACAGTGGCCTCCAAGGATGCTATCTTGGCGCGAAGGCGCGTGATGGTAGCGTCCGTCTTGGCACGCTGCAGGCGGAGTGACTTGCGGTCCTTAGCAAGCATCTTGATTGCATCGGCATGCTGAGCCAGTGCAAGGTGAGTCTGGTTGGCGTAGGCGCGGGAGTTGTCCAGCTCCTGCTGAGTCTGGTACAGCATGAAGTCCAGATGCTCAGCGTGGTGCCTCAACTCGGGGTGGGGCTGCAGCTCCATGGGTACTCCGGCGGCATCACGCATCACGAGGTGAGCATAGCGAGACGCTAAGAGTGCCACCACTTTCTGCCCGCACAGACAGGCAAGTGCTTCCTGAAGAGCACGTGCGAGTCCGTCCAGCCAGTTGCTCTCCCTGAAGGAGAAGAGGATCCTCTCAGAAGTAGGAGGCTCCATCTTGCCCCTCAAGTCAGCGGTGATGATCCACTGAAGCTCCCCACCGGGCTGGTCATTGACTTCGATTCCGTGGAACTCGGGGTGTGGGCGTACAAGAAAGTCCGACACGGCATCGAGATCCCTCTCGAAAATAAGACTCCCGCCATTTCCCAGCTGGTAAAACTTGGTGTTGACAGGCTCCATTGGCTCCATCTAAAAGTGAATTGGATGATTAAGTTAGAGAGTGAACAAGTGTGTCAAAATTTTATGTAGATTCATAAGGAAGAGCATGATTCATCAATTTTTGAAAGGATCACAAGGAAAAGAGTGTGAATAATTTTTCATAAATATTCCATTCATTTGGTTTCAAAACTAAGTTTTTCTGAACGTCCATTCTAACTAGGGTCTTCTAAGGTGAAACAATGGCTCTGATACCAACTTATCAACACCCGGATTTTTAAGTCCAGATGCCTATTATGCCATACATCGCAATCCCAGGAATATTGTTGTTGCGAGACATAACAGTCGATATCATAAGTCATCATTCATTACAAACCATATTCGTCTTAAGATTCAGATCACATGATCCAATATTACACAAATAGTTGATCTATTGATCAACGAACACATTACATAGCGGAAGCGAAATAAAAGGGGACTCTATAGTCCACAGGCCAACGCTTGACGTTGGAAGGACTCCTAGTTGGTGTAGACGTCCTGCTGACCGTCATCCTCGTACTGCTGCTCCTCTTCATAGTATGGCCATTGGAATAGCCAGGGACACAGCCGTGAGTACTTTAACGTACTCGCAAACTAATACTAATGTAAGTACTATCAATTCTAGTATTGGTGTGCTAAGCTCTAGTTTATTTGCATAAAGCCAATTTTAGTTCACAAGCATTTGATATAAGACTCTTTCATAGGCTAACTAACTCAAGTGGGAACATTAGTGTCATTCCCACAACTCAGTTGTGATTCAAGTCAAGTCACCATTCAATTCATCAACCATTTTCAAGAAAATCTGACAACGGTAACAGTATGGCCTTTCCAACTGTGCGTAACCGTGGACACGGCTATTCGAATAGATTTACACTCTGCAGAGGTTGCACACTTGTGCCACAACAATTGATTACATCCGTCAGGGATAACCCTGAATCATCGTAACTCAGTACGCGGATCATCAACCATAACCTTTCACTTACATACCCTAGTGTAGGTACCTCTCCCCATGAGCTTGGCCTCCCAGTGAAGACAAACCGTCAGCCTGGGAACTGCACAGGGCTTGGGCTGGACAATTCACCTCATTTCACATCATATCACTTTTAATGGAGGCAGCCTCGGCACAACCCCTATGATGCTTGTTCAGAGGGAACCCATACTAAGATGCATAAATTTCCAGTTAAGCCCTACCCATAATCAGGTATTGTGGGGGTACTCAAATATTGGAAAGGTATCGCATTCAAACCAACCATAAGTTTTATCACAGTTCACCAAATCATTCAGAAGTCATATTCACCTTCAAAACCTTTCAATGGAATGACTCATCATTCCAAGGTTTTCAAATTCATTTCAAACTCACAAGTTCCCATCTAGAGTAGTCAATTTTATTTGTTAGCACTAGCAACTAGTCATGAGGGGTGCTACTTAACTCATAAGCTCCTTAGGCTAAGTTTGATACTCTTGCTCTACTCTAAACTTAGACCAAAGTTAACTATAAAAGTAAGCTTTAAATAAACCAAGTAAAAGCTTGCAATGTAAAACTTGGGATAGGATCATTGACATAAAGTGAAGTGGAGTGGTGCCTTGCTCAAGAGAGCTTTGCACTTGCAATAATATTAGCTTGCCTTGGTTGGTGTACTGGTCAAAGTGGTCTTCCTCCTCTTGGTAGTAGACCTCCTCCTCCTGGTACTCCTTGGTACTAGCGTCTAAAAACGGATACGAGGTAACAATCACCACACAAGGTTCAAGAGCTATACTAAGCACACAATGGGTACACACAACTATTCTAGCATCATTACACACCTAACATGTTAGTTGGATTGGTTTTCTTTATTTAAGAAAAATAATTTCCTCTCATTACAATAATGAGTTAGAGTTTCTATTTAGTTCTTGGAGGAAATAATTTCCTCTCATTGAATCTTGTTAAGATTTAATCACCTCAAGTGAGTAAGGTATGAACCCATGTTGACTAATGTCAACCATTCATAATCCTCATTTGGGGAAAGATTTAAATGAGGTAGAATACCTCATACCATTTAGCAATACCACTTATGATTTAACATCACCAAGTAATTCAATGTGAGAGTAAATAGACCAGGGTCACAACCTCATATGAAGTTACTTGGGACAAGATTTAAATGAGGCAAAACACCTCATATGATTTATTCTATAGTTTTGGACAATATCATTTGACTAGAATAGCCATAAAGTCCTTTCTTTAAGCTATGCCATGATCACTCAAAGTAACCATGTCATATTTTTGAAGAAACAATTAGTGTAAGTGAAATGTGAGCTATGAGAGTTGAAATAAACTCAAAAGCATTTTTGGTTGATTTTTAATAATTATTTGAGTGTGCAAAAGTCCCTGACTTGTTATTTTTGTCACATTAATTCTACAATGGATCTCAAGGTGAGACCAGTGGGGTTGTGTAGACCTTTTCGTTAGCTTTCTATCAATATGAAATTCACAAAATTTGGCTAAGCCAAACAGATTCTATTGAAGTTTGAAAACAGGGTCAGTATTCAATTTGATTTAAACAGAAATTCGAAATTCAAACATTTGGGCCGCGCGGGAAAACTAAACGGGCCGATTTCATTTAAACAGGCAAAGGGCCAGCCCACCACGCATCCACGATGCGTGGACTGCCTGACGGGTGGGATCCACCCGTCAGCCTCTCTTCTAACGCGAAGCGGTACGGGGGTGTGTGAGACGTTGGATTAGATTGAGATCTAACGGCTCGGGTTCGTCGTCGTCGCCGGCGAGAGAAGCTCACTGGCGTGGCGAGGCTAGGGGGTCGGAGGGCTCACCGTGGCTCCAGCGGTGGTTGGCAGTGTGCTCGGAGACGATGTCGACGACGGCGAAGCTTCAGGTACCGGCAGCGTGTCCTGGGGCGGCTCCAATCGACGGCCATCTTCCGCGGCGGCGCACGGCAGTGGTGTTGCAATTGTGCGGCGGCGGTGGCTAATGTCAAGCGGCGAGTGGCTGAGGAGGTCGAGGGAGGTGAGGTGAGTGCGGTGGTTTGAAGAAATCGTCGAGGGAAGGCCTCCTTTTATAGGCGCAGAAGGGCACCGAGGTGCTGCGGCAATGTCGACCACGGCGCGGGTTCTCCGGCGAGCTATCGAGCTAGGCGAGGGCGGCGTCCTATTCCACGTATCCAGGCGATCCTCTGGGCGGCGCTGGCTAGGCTAGGCGGTGCCTAACGCGGTCGGGCGGTTGCGAGGTGTTGCGCGCCCGAGGCGGGGTTTGGTCGTCTTCTCCGGCAACGGCGGGCGCGGCTCGGTGTCGTGAGCGTGTTCGTCATGTTCGGGTGGCACGGTGATGCTCAAGGAAGAGAGAGGGGGGCCAGAGGTGGCGCAGAACGCCGAGGCGACATGTGCGCCGTGTGTGCCCGTGGGCGTGCCCACGACGTCGTCGGCATGGCGCTGGCCGTCCTGGGCGCAACGCGTGCCGCCTCTGTGGACTTCCTCTCCGGCAATGGCGGCCACCAGGGTGCTCAGGCGAACAAGGGGGACTAGGGGGACAAGGTGGCCAGTGCTAGGGTTGAGAGGAGAGAGGGGAGGGTGGTGCATGGTGAGCATGGCCGGCATGGCCATGTGTAGCCCTCCTCTAGGGTTGCTATGCCATGGTGAGGTGGAGAGGGGACCACGGGACATGTAGGAGCACAAGTGTTGAGTAGGGTTGGCCAACACTATTTGAAATAGTGATTTTGGGATTTGTGTAGAATTTGAATTTCAAGTTTTTGCCAAATTTGCCCTATGCAATGTAATTCCAAAATTTGAAATTGGGTTGATTGGACTTGTTGCAAATGACCAGAGACACACAAAGGTGGTGGTGGAATTTTAAAAATAAGAAGAAATGCAAAAGTTGCAAAATTGGGTGATCTTAGTTTTGCTTCAAAGTCTCATCTTGGCTTGAGCATAACTTTTGATCCAAGATGAATTTGTGCTGGTGGTCTTTACCAAAGTTGTTCACCTTGATGTGTACTTGGATGAGGTGCAAAGAGTTGGAAATGTTTGGTTTGAAAATCTCTAAATACAGAGGCTCAAAGTAGTGATGAGACTGAAAATGGCAGATTTGACCATTAGTGCATGTGATCACAATTTGAGTTCAAATTTGATTTGATTTGAGTTTCTTTGATTCCAAAAGTGTTAATAAGTGTTTAATAACATAATACAACTAATGGTGCAAGCCAAAATGGTCTAGGTTAAAGATTTGTAAAAATGGCATAAACCATATGTGATGGTTTTGTGAATTTTCCCTTTTTATTTATTTTCTTTTTCTTGGCTTTGCTTGATGATCTTCTCTTGATCAAAAGAGTGTTTTAGATTGTAGTACTTAAGAACACAAGAAAACATCATGGCACTCTCACACAAAATGCACAAATCCTATGCATGGTACTATATGCAAATAAAAGTTTTTGTTGGTTCCAAAATTTGGGTATTGAACTTCTTCTCTTTCATTGATTTGAAATTTGGGATGTTACACCTGTAGGCTGCAAATGGATGTTCAAGAAGAAGCTAAGACCTGATGATACTATTGAAAAGTACAAGGCGCGGCTTATAGCGAAAGGCTACACACAAAGAGAAGGCGAAGATTACTTCGACACCTATTCACCTGTCGCTAGACTTACCACCATTCGAGTACTACTATCCATGGCTTCCTCTTATGGTCTTATCGTTCATCAAATGGACGTAAAGACAACTTTCATTAATGGAGACTTGGAAGAGTAAATCTATATGGATCAGCCTGATGGGTTTGTAGTAAAAGGTGGAGAAAGAAAGGTGTGCAAATTGATGATATCTTTATATGGCCTGAAATAAGCACCTAAGCAAACAAGATGCCGATTTATCGGCCGATTTATCGTGAATCGGGTGGTAACCGATAAGATTTTGGCATATCGGCCAGTTTATCACTCCACCGATATTTCGGCCGATTTTCTGTATGAGAGCCGATATTTCGCCCGATTTTCACTCCCAAGGTCGATATTTTAGCTGATTGTGAGTGAAATTTCAATGACATTTAGTATGGCAGTCGATATTTTCATCCTATGGTTTTGTAGAATTGGGCATTAGCGCAAATTTTCCATTATTATTGATTCAAATGCAAGGAATCAAGGTAATATTTATGTGCAATGCTTAAATATTATTTTTTGCATAGCATATTATAGAAAATTTAGTGTCGAAAATTAAGATTTACAAAAAATAAGCCGATAAATGGCTGACCGATAAAATCGAGTAATCGACCGATAAGCGATTAATCTTCATTTTAAGGCTGGCCGATTAGTTAAAATTAACGATTTCTTGCTCATGCCGCATGAGAAGTTTGACAGAACTTTAACTTCTGTAGGCTTTGTTGTCAATGAGGCTGACAAGTGCGTTTACTATCGCCATGGTGGGGGCGAATGTGTTATACTATGTTTGTATGTGGATGATATTCTGATCTTTGGTACAAACATGAAAGTAATACACGAGGTCAAGTATTTCTTGTCAAAGAGCTTTGATATGAAAGATCTGGGAGAAGCTGATGTGATTCTGAACATCAAGCTGATTAAGAACGAGAGTGAGATTACTCTAACGCAATCCCATTATGTTGAGAAAATCTTGAGCCGGTTCGGCTATATTGATAGCAAGTCTTCTCCAACACCTTATGATCCCAGTGTGACACTACGCAAGCGCTCGTGGTGAGTGGATTGAGCCTCGAGCCGAGACTTTCCTTTCTTTTTGCAGTTCAGAAAAACGAACAGAGTCCTAGACGGACGCGTCGCAGTTAGTCGGTTCGGGTCGCTCCCGGATCGTGGGCTATCTATAACCGACTCGAATCGTTCGTGCGACGTGGGCGTGGCCCACGTTGCCTAGGGTTTCCCGAGCCTATATAATCTCTTGCCCGGCTACCGCAGAAATACAATCTGATACACGAGTTAGGGTTTCCACCTCTCTCTGCTTACGCCGCCATCGTAGCCTACTCCATCCCGCCCGCCGGCGTGCACCGGCGAACGGGAGAGCAGGTCTCTGGAACCGCTCGCCTTTGCGATCCTGTACGGGAGAGGGCGAATTAGGTTTTTGGGAAGCGCTTTGCGAGACTGCTCAAGTTCTTCATCACGGGTCGCCTTCCGTCCAAGTCGGGCGGTGCTGCCCACCGTCGTCTTCAACGCCGTCTACTTCGGCCCGTCGTTTCCGTTATCAACAACGTTACTGCTGCGACATCATCTGCTACACCTCCACCGCCACCTCCACCAGATCGGTACATGCGACATATCTCGATCTATTTAGCGATGGATGTTGTACTGTTTGCCATGGTACTATTCATGCTGATTAATGCATCTAGTATGTTCGAGTTTCATATGTTAGTAGTTACTGTCGTCATGCTTAATATTCTGGAATTAATCATGAAAATTGTGTCTAATTCTCCAACATAAACTTCATGAGGATGCGTAAGTTTCTTGAAACTCCTGTCAGGACATTTTGTATATTTAGTAATCCCAGTATTCGAAATAATTGTTTGTTAAGTGCGAAGCTCTTTGTTGGTTCCTTCTACCATTCAACAGCATGTTCATATATGTCAGAGGATCGTACTAATCCCTGGATGCTGGGCCCAATTTTATCGTAAAGTTCCTAACTTCAATTTAAAATAATTCAGCGAGCATCCATTCTTTTCATTTCTGATAAGTATGCTTCACAATAAAATCCACAATATATGCATACACTGGCAACACAGTTTTCTTTTCTTTTCTTTTCTTTTTGTCCCATCTTTTGTATTTGTGCCGGATATATAGGTAGCTGCAGTACATCAAAGCAATATATAAAAAATTGAGGTCCGTTTACACATCTCTATAAATACTGAAGGCATATGACAAAGGGTAACTTGGCTCAAATACTCAACTCTCTACTGATAATGCATGTCTTGTAATTTATCTTATTTCCATCATTGTGCAGTGCAGCTGACTTTGCCACAGAAAATGTCTTGTTACTAATTCTATTTATTGTATTTCAGTATTAGTTGCAAGTTACTGCAAAAAGAAACATTTTGTTTCCAACTTTTCATTGAGTAAACAACAAACTTAATCTGCATTGTTGCAACCAAAAGGCGTTCTTTTATACTGTACTTTATCTCAGAATTTCACAAAGCATCTAAACTTTATATTTTCTTCATACTCGCAGGTGTTTTTCATTTCTGGTGGGTTTCTACTGCTTGGGAATTTTTGTCATTTATTTATGTTCTGGAACTTACGAAAGCTGCAGATATACCTGATACTAATGGTTGACAGCTTGGAACATAGCTAGGTTGTCTCTATTCAGATTTTCTGTACTTGTTTGTTGCTGCAAGAATACAGTTCAAGCTGGTCATGCGTTGTACTTGAAGTTGTGGATGTTGATGAACAGAGTAAAAAACAGAGGGGTGGCTGCTATATTAGTTTGGTAGGGAAAATGAATTCTGAGAAATGTGTTGCGCATGCGAAGCTAGGTAGTGCTGTGCTTGCGAAACCAGCAGCAGAACGCATGCGAAGTTAGGTAATTTGCACAAGCAATGCGTTTGCCAGTTAGTTACTCACGGAAAATGCAACGCGTTTTAGGAGGCGCAGCCTGAGCGAGCTGAGAACGCATGATACCAAGCATTTGGCCGTGGTCGAGGCCGATATATACTGGCTTTGTCAAGTTGAATTGGGAGGTGCCTCCCCTGTCCACGGCCACGTGACCGAACACTCCAACACAACTATGCCGCCACTCACCTTCCTCCTCCTGCTGCTGCCGATCGCCGGCGTGGCTTCCTCCCCTGCGCCGGCAGGCTGCCCCAACTATGCCTGCGGGAACGTCGCTGTCCGCTACCCCTTCTGGGTCGGCAACGACACGGGCGCGCATTGCGGCTACACTGGCTTCGGGTTGGAGTGCCGCCATGGCACGCCCGTGCTCCGCCTGCCGTCGGGCGAGTACGGGATCACCAGCATCAGCTACGGCAGTACACCGGCAATATCCGCCTTCGACATCGCCCTCCTAAACGCCACGTGCCCGGACGTCGCCGGCCGAAGCCTCCACCTCCTGCCGGGCTCTCCGCCGCCCCTGTCGCTCACGGCGAGGAACACAAACGTGAGCTTCCTCCTCAACTGCACGTTCACGTTCAGAGGGGTCTCCCGCGGGCACCTCATCCCGTGTCTGTTGGACCGGCACAACGTTACCTTCTCCTTCTACATCCCCGACGGTTGGCTACCTCCGCACGAGCAGGTCCAGCTCTGCCAGGAGGTCGTCACCATGCCGGTGCTGGGCATAGGCGACGACGTCCTGCTGGCGCTCAGAGCAGGGTTCGAACTCACCTGGGCGCCGGCGGCTGGAGGGCCGTGCCGATCCTGCGAGCAAGCCGGTGGCTTCTGCGGCCAGCACCGTGGGCAGTTCAACTGCTTCACTGCATCCAAACATGAAGGTGCGTGTCAATCCTCTTTTAGCCAAGAAATCTGTAGACGCCGCATTGCACAGCATACATTGATCTGTTCTTGACTTGAAGTGATTCAGAACGGTGTCATCAATTTCCTTATGATTTGAGATCACACAATCTCCATCAGTCAGTCTCAATTTCCTTAGCTTAACTTGTTTTTTTAGAGAAAAGGCTCGTAGCCCTGCTTTTATAAAGCGGAAAGAAAACATAGAGTTTTGTACTGGGGATACCAGTTTTAAAGCAACAGAAGTAACCGGAAAGAAAAGACAGCACACCCCTAGAAATTTACACCCCTCTCATCAGGCTAAAACTTCAACACGAAGACCAGAAAATATCAAGGCTGGTCAGCTCACTAGGTGGAAAGGAAGACAAACGAACCTAAAAAAAATATTTATTTTGTAATAAAATGTTGGTATCTGCTTGTTCAGAATTAACATAATATACTCTTGTTTTTAAGTTCTCTTCTGAACCATCTTTCTCTGAAGGATAACAAGCGAATTTCTTCAGCTTGGTCTAGGAAAGCAATCTAGGTTGGATACTGCTAGAATGCTATATTTCACTCATATTCTATATTCTTTCTTTTGCAGGCAGGAAGAGGATTACTGTTAGGATGTATGTGTACATCGCAGTCTTTTCTGTCATACTCCTCGGTGGTTTCACTGCATGTTGCTGCATTCACCTTGATAAGAAGAAGCGCCAGGCGGAAGCGGAAGCGGAGGCCGAAGCCGATACTCATGGCTTTCTGCAGGACAGAGGTAGTATTGAGATGCAAGAAATTCGGCTTCCTCATCCGTATCGTCAGAATAGGACTACTCGTGATGATGAGATTGAGTCTCAGGTCAGCCCATCTAGCAGCTCGAGTGATTATGGTGGCGAGGATGATGAAGATGAGGCAGCCGCAGCTTCTCAGCATCGTCGCGGGAAGGAGCCTGTTTATGGCTGAGCGCTAGATTCTTCTATATTGTTGCACTGGGCAACACAAGCAGAACCAGTTTCCCCTGTTTTTCTGTTATGCAGACTTGGTTCTTTGTTTTAGATGTTTCATTCGGGCGAGGCTCTGTTTCATGATGATCATCCTCTGCCATCTCTCTACTTTTTATGTTCTCTATGAACCTTAGCTGTGTTTTGTTGAAAGGATTGGGTAGAAAATAAAGATATTTCTGTTGCTCTGTTTAGTTGCCAATCTTACTCTGTTTTATTGAAAGGTTTGGGTAGAAAATAAGGATAAGTAAGATACCCTATAATTGAGTTATCTGAAACTGGATACTGCACCATCTACCTGTTTGTGCTAATCCTGGTTGCATATTAACTTCCATAGGATATGATACTCCCTCCGATTCATATTAATTGACTTCAATATGGATGTATCTAGACACATTTTAGTTCTAGATACATCCATATTAGAGTCAATTAATATGAACCGGAGGGAGTATATGATATGCCAGTTTGTTGTTTTTGGATGTGTTTAAACTTTGAACTTGTCTGTTTATCAAGGATGTGCTAGCGGAACTGCCAAGCTTCCACCATCAGATTTTCCTTTTTGCCCCCCTTGTTTTGCCGACGCCTCCTTGAATTTTACTTTTTCTTTAAAGGCGTATCCTGTTGTGAGCGTGTTTAGTAAGTTATTTAGTACTCATACTCCCTCTATGATCATGAACAAGGGATAGTAGTGTATTTCCACTGCTGCCAGCTTCATGATGAGTGAGAGCTTCGTTCTATTGATCTATGGCTAGAGTTTTTACTCCAACTATCAATACATCTGGATCCTTATTTTTAGGTTTACATGATTACATATGCACAAGTGAATGACCCGGTGCCATCACTATTCCCATATTCTGATTTGCTGCTTAATCTGCAGATGCAACAATGTTCTGATTTGCTGCTTAATCTGCAGATGCAACAATGTTATGTACCTCGGAGGTGTTCCAGAGGACACGGAGATAGAAGATGCAGAGTGAAGAGCACATGACCTGTTCCTAGGTCGATTCATGTTGTAATATCGCAATATTTCAAGTGGCTAGCGCCTTGCAATAGCTAACTAGTCTTGCAATAACCGAAAACTCGGAAGTACGCTCCTTTTATCCAATCCCCATCAAACCACCCGTTTTTTAAACTGACGTCATATCTCGTGATGTATAATTCTGCGTAAACAGCTAGACCAATACAGAGCTAGGCACGCCAACCACCTGACTCTTAGAGCATCTCCACTCGTCTCCCCGAACAGGCCCCCGGCGTGCCATTTTTTCATCCGGACGGCGAAAAATGGCCCAGCCGCGCCCCCGGTTCCTCGTTTTTCGCCGGATTTGAGCTTTCATCCATCCGGTGAGCCCACGCCAACCCCGGCCTACCGGAGAGCGCTCAGGGACTCCGGACGAAGCGAAAGCGCGCGAAACGCCGAGAAATCTGAAGGAGATATGCCCTAGAGGCAATAATAAAGTGGTTATTATTTATATCTTTATGCTTATGATAAATGTTTATATATCATGCTATAATTGTATTAACCGAAACATTAGTACATGTGTGATATGTAGACAACAAGAAGTCCCTAGTATGCCTCTTAAACTAGCTTGTTGATTAATGGATGATTAGTTTCTAATCATGAACATTGGATGTTATTAATAAAAAGGTTATATCATTATATGAATGATGTAATGGACACACCCAATTAAGCGTAGCATAAGATCTTGTCATTAAGTTATTTGCTATAAGCTTTCGATACATAGTTACCTAGTCCTTATGACCATGAGATCATGTAAATCACTTATACCGGAAAGGTACTTTGATTACATCAAACGCCAGTGCGTAAATGGGTGGTTATAAAGGTGGGATTAAGTATCCGGAAAGTATGAATTGAGGCATATGGATCAACAGTGGGATTTGTCCATCCCGATGACGGATAGATATACTCTGGGCCCTCTCGGTGGAATGTCGTCTAATGTATTGCAAGCATATGAATAAGTTCATAAGAGACCACATACCACGGTACGAGTAAAAAGTACTTGTCAAGAGACGAGGTTGAACAAGGTATAGAGTGATACCGATGATCAAACCTCGGACAAGTAAAAATATCGCGTGACAAAGGGAATTGGTATCGTATGTGAATGGTTCATTCGATCACTGAAGTCATCGTTGAAAATGTGGGAGCCATTATGGATCTCCAGATCCCGCTATTGGTTATTGGTCGGAGTGAGTACTCAACCATGTCCGCATAGTTCACGAACCGTAGGGTGACACACTTAAAGTTGGATGTTGAAATGGTAGAACTTGAATATGGAATGGAGTTCGAATATTTGTTCGGAGTCCCGGATGAGATCCCGGACATCACGAGGAGTTCCGGAATGGTCCGGAGAATAAGATTCATATATAGGAAGTCATATTTCAAGTTTGGAAATGATCCGGTGCATTTATGGCAGGTTCTAGAAGGTTCTAGAAAAGTCCGGAAGAAATCACCATGGAAAGTAGAGTCCCGGAGGGACTCCACCTTGCATGGCCAGCCAACCCTAAAGGGGAGGAGTCCAAGGTGGACTCCCCTAGGGTGGCCGGCCAACCCCCTCATGGAAGGGGGAATCCCACCCCAAGTGGGATTCCCACCTTGGGTAGGTTTCCCTACATATGGGAGGTTTCATTGTTGGGGTCTTATTCGAAGACTTGGATACCAACACTTGGGGATTTCCACCTATATAATGAGGAGGAGAGGGAGGGGGCTGCCCACTCTTGGCCGCACCACCTAGGGCTGCCCTTGGCCGGCGCCCTAGCCTCCCCTCTCTCCCCAAACCCTAGCGGTATCTCTCCTCCACCACATCCCGCACGCTTAAGCGAAGCTCCGCCGGATTTCTCCACCACCACCGACACCACGCCGTCGTGTTGTCGGATTCAAGAGGAGCTACTACTTCCGCTGCCCGCTGGAACGGGGAGGTGGACGTCGTCTTCATCAACAACCGAACGTGTGACCGAGTACGGAGGTGCTGCCCGTTCGTGGCGCCGGAAGCGATCGTGATCAAGATCTTCTACGCGCTTTTGCAAGCGGCAAGTGAACATCTACCGCAGCAACAAGAGCCTCATCTTGTAGGCTTTGGAATCTCTTCAAGGGTGAGACTCGATACCCCCTCGTTGCTACCGTCTTCTAGATTGCATCTTGGCTTGGATTGCGTGTTCGATGTAGGAAATTTTTTGTTTTCTATGCAACGTTATCCTACAGTGGTATCAGAGCCGTGTCTATGCATAGATGGTTGCACGAGTAGAACACAATGGTTTTGTGGGCGTTGATGCTCTTGTTATCTTTAGTTTGAGTACTTTGCATCTTTGTGGCATAGTGGGATGAAGCGGCCCGGACTAACTTTACATGACCGCGTTCATGAGAC
Organism: Lolium rigidum; assembly: GCF_022539505.1. NCBI lineage: Eukaryota > Viridiplantae > Streptophyta > Magnoliopsida > Poales > Poaceae > Lolium > Lolium rigidum. The sequence goes on from NW_025899830.1 coordinate 94,675, forward strand.
TTGTTCCTCGTTCGACATGCAACTTGTATTGCATAAGAGGCTTTGCGGGTGTCTGTCTCTCCTACTATAGTGAAGATTCAATTTACTCTTCTATTGACAACATTAGTATCACCGTTGTGGTTCATGTTCGTAGGTAGATTAGATCTCTCTCGAAAACCCTAAACCACGTAAAATATGCAAACCAAATTAGAGACGTCTAACTTGTTTTTGCAGGGGTTTGGTGATGTGATATGGCCATGATGTGATGATGAATATGTATGAGATGATCATTATTGTATTGTGGCAACCGGCAGGAGCCTTATGGTTGTCTTTAAATTTCATGTTGAGTAGTATTTCAAAGTAGTTGTAATCGTTGCTACATGAGGTGAACAACCATGAAGACGGCGCCATGGATCTTGACGCTACGCCGACGATGATGGAGATCATGCCCGTTGATGATGGAGATCATGTTCGTGCTTTGGAGATGAAGATCAAAGGCGCAAAGACTAAAGGGCCATATCATATCACATATGAATTGCATGTGATGTTAATCCTTTATGCATCTTATTTTGCTTAGATCGCGACGGTAGCATTATAAGATGATCCCTCACATTAATATCATGATAATAAAGTGTTCTCCCCTTGTATGCACCGTTGCACAGTTCGTCGTTTCGAAGCATCTCGTGATGATCGGATGTGATAGACTCAACGTTCACATACAACGGGTGTAAGCCATGTTGCACACGCAGAATACTTGGGTTTTCTTGACGAGCCTAGCATGTACAGACATGGCCTCGGGACAACGGAAACCGAAAGGTTGAACACGAGTCATATGGATGATATGATCAACATGTTGATGTTCACCATTAAAGCTACATCATCTCACGTGATGATCGGTTTTGGTGTAGTGGATTTGGATCGTGTACCACTTAACAACTATGAGGGATGTTGTATTAAGTGGGAGTTCATTAGTAATTAGATTAAAACATGAACATATTATCATAAACATAGTCTGAGTAGTATTTTGAATTAATTTTGTAGTATTGGCATCCGTTTTCTACCATGCGCTAGTCTTGTTATTGAGATAGAAATACTGTTAAAATATGACAAGAAACTTTACGGATTGGTACCGTATTGTTAAAAGAATCAAGAAATGATTAAGTCCTATTGCAAATTTTTAGTAAACCTCACATTGTTGATTCAAAGAGCTATGGTTTCAATTAGTACCTAAAGTTATCTTGTCTCCGTGAAACTTGAAGTTCAAATCTGTTTGAAAAGTAAGGAGCTGAAAATTTAGTTTTCAGAAATAATCAAGGTATGAGATATATATGATATCTAAGACCTTATTGCAAGATGATATAATATAATTTGGTGAGACTACATAAACTCATAAGTTTTATGGGAATGTACGAAGGTTGAAGATGCAAGGCGTCCCAATCCTCCAACTATTGGGGCACTAATAATATTCGCATATCCATGAAGTTATCATCCTTAGTATGCACCGTTGCTAAGAATCGTCGTTTCGAAGCATCACGTGATGATCGGGTGTGATAGATTCTACGTGTGCATACAACGGGTGCAAGCCAGATTTGCACATGCGAATACCAAGGTTAAAACTTTACGAGCCTAGCATGTACAGACATGGTCTCGGAAAGTCGTCATGATATAATGGATAAAATTATGAGTGAAATTGTTCATCATATTACAAAGTTACTAATAGTGAAATCTGAAACACTTGTCATATGATGATCAACTTAAAGTAAGAACCTCAAGGATTATTGGTATTTGACCAACAAACCTAGAAGTTAATAATGTTAAAGTGTTTTTCTGAATAATGAGGAAAGCTAAAAGAGAAACTGCAAAAGATATTTTGGCAAAAAGAAAAGAAAAGACTAGAAAGTCTAGCTCAGGTGTATATAAATGATATACATGTTATGGTTGTATTCCTAGTTAAGTCATACAAAAACAACGCAATACAAGAATACTATGGCCTAAGTGACTGATAAGGAATATGGTAATAATGCACGTCTGGAACATAATAAAGTGTTATTATGTTTGTCGTTGGCATTCTATCTAACCCTTAGAATTTATAATAAAGAGCTTAATAAATTGTTATTTTGCTCTGGTCAAATAAAAACAATGAGTTGTTCAAATTATGACATTACTCCATGTACGATGGATAAGTTATTATAAATCTTAATGGTGAAACACACACACATAATACGACGCTAAAATGCCATAAGGCAAATGATTTGAATTCCACTTATTTGTGGAACCGCCATTTAGGTCATGTTAGAAAGGAACGCATGAAGGAACTCCATGCAAATGGATTTTTGGAGTCATTTGATTTTTTGAATCGTTTGGCGCTTGCAAAATCTTTTCTAAAAAGTAATGACTGAAATACCGTTCATAGGCCGAGAGTTGAACGGGCAACTAACTTAGTGAAAACATACATAATGATATATGTGGTTCACTGGGCATAGTTGTGTGCGGGAGATTCTTCTACTTCATGAAAACTTCCAACAATAAATTGAGTATATATGTGGATATATTCAATAAGGAAGAAGTTTGAAACATTTGAATGGATTCAAATAAATTTCAGCATGAAGTGGAAATCATCGTAATAGAAAAATCAAATATCTATGATTGGATCATGGTGGAAATATTTGAATTACGAGTTTTAGCGAACATCTAAGAGAGTTATGAAATTGTTCTACAACTCACGTTTCTTGGAGTATCATAGTGATGATGAAGTATCCAAGGGATGTATCCAAACCTTGTTGGATCAATGATGAGATAAGATATTGACGCCATTATATTTTTGTGGATTATGCTTTAGTGACTACCGCTTTTACACTAAATAGAGCATCATCATGATCCGTTGAAATGACACCATACGAGTTATGGCATGGGTATGAACCCTGATAGTCTTTTATTAAATTTTGGTATGCATAGCATAAGTAAATAAGTTTACAACCAAAATCGGATGAATGTCTTTGTTGGTTATCCCGAGAGATTTGATTGGGAATTCTTCCCACGAGGCAAAGACAAAAGTGTTTGTCAATGTTTCTTATTTCCGAGAAATTGTTTCTAGTGAAGTATTTGAGTGGGAGGACAATATAATTTGATAAGGTTTATGAACCCGAGCATAATGATCAGAGTAGCGCAGCATCGGAAATTGGTTCCGGAAGCGACCACGACGATCATGGCTCCCATGACTACAAAGTGTTTTAGCCATGGAGATCAAAATACATATTGAACCTTGTAGGTATGGTTAACTTTGTGATCAAATAAATGATTTATGGACAAAAGATTGATTGTGAACAATGATAAACCAACTACAAACAAAGAAGTTATGATGGGCCCTGACTCCGTTAAAATGGCTATACGCCATGAAATCCAAGATAGATGAATACTTTTTGAAAGTAAATGGATCTATAAAATTGATGGACTTGGATGGAATATCCTTGAAGAAGCTTGACTTGTCGAAAAGTTGTTTACGACAAAGTTCAAAGAGTTGACTATGATAAGATTAGATCTTCCGTAGCAATGCTTATAGTCTATGTAGATTATTCTAGTAATCACTACATATTTCTTTTATGAGATATGTTAGTAAGATGGCAAAATACATTACTTATCAGAAGTGTGTACTAAAGGTGTATACAAGATGCAACCAAGAGTTTTGCTGATCCATGGAATACTATATAGGTATACAAACTTCAATTGGATGAAGTGAGTATCGCGGAGTTGGAATCTTCACCAGATGAAATAGTCAAAGAGTTTTTGATTTCATCAGAGACGATGAAGAGGCTTGCATTTGCAAGAAATTAAGTGGGAGCGCTAAGACACATTTATAATACTTTATGTAGGTGACATATAGTTGGTTATAAATGATGTAATTATATACTTGATTAAAAAGGTTTCATTGAGAATTAACTTCAATGAAAGGATATGGACTGAAACAAATTTAGTGTAAGTCAAAGTACATATGATGGATATTGAAGTAGTTCAATATAGAAATATTAAGAAAATGTTCTTGTCATGTGAAGGTTTAACAAGACTTGAGTGTATCTGACACTCAATGAGTAAAAACACATGAGTGATTATAGATCACGAATAATATGTACACAATCAGATATCATGTGCTATAAAGTGTTATGAGCATATACCAGAATGATTCATATGATGATCATTAGACGACAGTAAGAATATCCTTGAGTACTTTAGAAGAACTAAGGATATATATATATTTTTTTGTATGAAGAAATGACAAACAAATCGCTGTAAGGTGTTACACCGATATTGGTTTTGTCACATATAAAATATAATTTTAATCTCAAATTAGACTAAGTGTTGTTTAAAAGGTAGCACAATGAGCTAGAAGTTGTCTATGCTAGATTTAGAAGAGTTCTAAATATTGTGACGGATTCTACAAAAGAAGGCAGAGTATGTCATTATTTTGACAATGACAAAGGATGTTAAGTCAAGAGGTTCTTTGAGAACTTGGTGTAGTTCCGACAGAGTCGGAACTTTGAAGCTATATTGTGTGTGACAATATTAGTGACATATTTCGAGAGAGCGGAATTAAGGTTCTACCGGAAGATCAAACATATTTAATGCCAACTCATTTGGAAATGAGTGATGCGTTGAGACGCAAATGAATTACAAAATACATACGTTTACGAGCGTGTCAGATCCGATGACTAAAAACCTCTCCCGTGAGCAATACATGATAAAGCACCAGAAGGCCAAGGTGTTATATCTTTACAAATGTAAACTAGATTATTGACTCTAGTGCAAGTGGGAGACTGAAGGATATATGCCCTAGAGGCAATAATAAAGTGGTTATTATTTATATCTTTATGCTTATGATAAATGTTTATATATCATGCTATAATTGTATTAACCGAAACATTAGTACATGTGTGATATGTAGACAACAAGAAGTCCCTAGTATGCCTCTTAAACTAGCTTGTTGATTAATGGATGATTAGTTTCATAATCATGAACATTGGATGTTATTAATAACAAGGTTATATCATTATATGAATGATGTAATGGACACACCCAATTAAGCGTAGCATAAGATCTCGTCATTAAGTTATTTGCTATAAGCTTTCGATACATAGTTACCTAGTCCTTATGACCATGAGATCATGTAAATCACTTATACCGGAAAGGTACTTTGATTACATCAAACGCCACTTGCGTAAATGGGTGGTTATAAAGGTGGAATTAAGTATCCGGAAAGTATGAGTTGAGGCATATGGATCAACAGTGGGATTTGTCCATCCCGATGACGGATAGATATACTCTGGGCCCTCTCGGTGGAATGTCGTCTAATGTCTTGCAAGCATATGAATAAGTTCATAAGAGACCACATACCACGGTACGAGTAAAGAGTACTTGTCAAGAGACGAGGTTGAACAAGGTATAGAGTGATACCGATGATCAAACCTCGGACAAGTAAAAATATCGCGTGACAAAGGGAATTGGTATCGTATGTGAATGGTTCATTCGATCACTGAAGTCATCGTTGAAAATGTGGGAGCCATTATGGATCGCCAGATCCCGCTATTGGTTATTGGTCGGAGTGAGTACTCAACCATGTCCGCATAGTTCACGAACCGTAGGGTGACACACTTAAAGTTGGATGTTGAAATGGTAGAACTTGAATATGGAATGGAGTTCGAATATTTGTTCGGAGTCCCGGATGAGATCCCGAACATCACGAGGAGTTCCGGAATGGTCCGGAGAATAATATTCATATATAGGAAGTCATATTCCAAGTTTGGAAATGATCCGGTGCATTTATGGCAGGTTCTAGAAGGTTCTAGAAAAATCCGGAAGAAATCACCATGGAAAGTAGAGTCCCGGAGGGACTCCACCTTGCATGGCCAGCCAACCCTAAAGGGGAGGAGTCCAAGGTGGACTCCCCTAGGGTGGCCGGCCAAGCCCCCTCATGGAAGGGGGGAATCCCACCCCAAGTGGGATTCCCACCTTGGGTAGGTTTCCCTACATATGGGAGGTTTCATTGTTGGGGTCTTATTCGAAGACTTGGATACCAACACTTGGGGATTTCCACCTATATAATGAGGAGGAGAGGGAGGGGGCTGCCCACTCTTGGCCGCACCACCTAGGGCTGCCCTTGGCCGGCGCCCTAGCCTCCCCTCTCTCCCCAAACCCTAGCGGTATCTCTCCTCCACCACATCCCGCACGCTTAAGCGAAGCTCCGCCGGCTTTCTCCACCACCACCGACACCACGCCGTCGTGTTGTCGGATTCAAGAGGAGCTACTACTTCCGCTGCCCGCTGGAACGGGGAGGTGGACGTCGTCTTCATCAACAACCGAACGTGTGACCGAGTACGGAGGTGCTGCCCGTTCGTGGCGCCGGAAGCGATCGTGATCAAGATCTTCTACGCGCTTTTGCAAGCGGCAAGTGAACGTCTACCGCAGCAACAAGAGCCTCATCTTGTAGGCTTTGGAATCTCTTCAAGGGTGAGACTCGATACCCCCTCGTTGCTACCGTCTTCTAGATTGCATCTTGGCTTGGATTGCGTGTTCGCTGTAGGAAATTTTTTGTTTTCTATGCAACGTTATCCTACAGTGGTATCAGAGCCGTGTCTATGCATAGATGGTTGCACGAGTAGAACACAATGGTTTTGTGGGCGTTGATGCTCTTGTTATCTTTAGTTTGAGTACTTTGCATCTTTGTGGCATAGTGGGATGAAGCGGCCCGGACTAACTTTACATGACCGCGTTCATGAGACTTGTTCCTCGTTCGACATGCAACTTGTATTGCATAAGAGGCTTTGCGGGTGTCTGTCTCTCCTACTATAGTGAAGATTCAATTTACTCTTCTATTGACAACATTAGTATCACCGTTGTGGTTCATGTTGTAGGCTTTGGAATCTCTTCAAGGGTGAGACTCATCTTGTAGGCTTTGGAATCTCTTCAAGGGTGAGACTCGATACCCCCTCGTTGCTAACGTCTTCTAGATTGCATCTTGGCTTGGATTGCGTGTTCGCGGTAGGAAATTTTTTGTTTTCTATGCAACGTTATCCTACAAAATCTCTCCCACGCTTTCGTTTCGTCTTCGCCGCGGAGGTGGCCCCGACCGGTCAGCGACACGCGCATCGTCTTCCGCGCACGCATCGTCTTCCGCGCGCAGTAAAGGCTGCCGCCGGTCAGTTCGCCGCAGACGCGTCACATTCCACGCGGCATTAATCGCCGGCGCCAGCCGCGCCTATATACGCCGCTCCGCTCGCCGCGACGCGTATCCCTGCTCCACTCTCCCTCCACTCTCCCGATGGCGTTCAACGACGAAGACGGCGCAGCCAACAACGGCTTCCCCCGCCGGTCGCTCCACGCGTGGGAGGGGCACCTCCTCCACCAGGCGGGGTACCCCTGCCCGCCGGACACCAGGCCTCCCGGCGGCGGGTGGCGGCTAAGTGCTGGCGGCGTGCCAATCCCGCCGCCGCCCCAGGGCCACGCCCTCGACGCCGCCATCGAGGAGGCTCGGATGGCGATGACGGAGGAAGAACGCGCCGACCCGCGTCACCACCCCGAGAACTACACGAGGTGGAATTCCTTCTTCCTCCGGCGGTGGGAGCGGGTTGCTGGCGTCCTACGACGGCCCGCCGCCTCCGCCTCCGCGCAACAACGCCGCGGATCGCCGGCGTTGGTGGAGCGCGCCGAATAGGACGCTCCACAACGTCCTCGAGCACATCGAGGGCGGCAACACCCCGGTGCTCACGATGCCCCCTCCATCGAGGGCATCGGCCAACCGCCGCCGGGGAAACAGCTGGCAGCCACAGCGCATGGCTGCCAGCTCGTCGTCTTCCGACACGGCGTCGAGGTCGCTCTCCAGGTCGGCGCCATCCTTGGCACCGGTGAAAAAGGAGCCGGCTTCCCCGCCGAGCAACCGCACGCGCGGCGGCTGCGGCATCATCATCCGCGAGCCCTCAACGGCACAAGGACGGCTCCGCCCAAAGCGCGAACAGGACACCTCCGGCGAGCGGAAGCGCAAGCCGGCGAAGGTGAAGGTGGAGGAGGCCGAAAGTGCCGAGGACGCCGTCATCCTCGAGGCCGTCATCCTCGAGGCCGTCATCGCGAGGTCCCTCCAGGACCTCGTCCCCGCTGAGAACGCCATGCCGCTCGACCAGGCCTGCGCCTGGTCGAGGGAGCAGTGGGAGAAGGAGGAGGCGGAGCGGCAGGCGAGGCTCCTCCAGGACGTCGCTCGCTACCGCCGGCCTGCGACTCCTCCTTCCGGCGCCGCCGTCCCCGTCGTCGACCTCGAAGCCTCCGACGACGACCTGTACAAGCCTACGCCGTCCCCGCCTCGCACCAGTGGCCGGTGGGGAGACGCCGGCCAAGGCAGCAGCCAGGTGGCTTCGGCGCCGCCGCAGTTCGACGACGACGGCTCCGACGACGATGGCGGCGACGGCGACATGGACTACACGGTGTTCTACCGCCATTTCGGCATGTAGAGCGCCGTGTTTTAATATTTACAGTTCTATTCCCCTAGCCGAATTCGAAATATAGTCGAATTCGGTCTATATGTATGAACTTCGCCCTCGATATAGTAAATATCATTAAATTTAGTCTAAATTCGACCGTTATGCCGTAGTTTGTCAAATTTCCGTTTTTCAAATTTAGATCGCCGTCTTCGCCGAGTTCGCGGCTGGGAAACTACTCCTTCCTACGTCAAATTTACGTCTAATTCAGACGTAAATTTCCCCGGATTTCAACGTGGGGAAGGCAAACGAGTGGAGATGCTCTTATGCATCAAGTCAAAGCAGGAAGAAAAGGTGTCAGTGTGCAGGTGCGGTGTATAGCAGGATGAAGAAAACACACCATATTTTATTGCGGCCACTGTATCAACCAGCGTAGTGTAAAAGATCCAGTTCCAGAGTTTAATTGATAGCTCCATTCCAGGAGTACTAAATTCGAGTATTAGAAGTTATAATTCTCGACAAGCTCTTCGCTCAAGCACACCTTTTGTTGTAGTGATCCTTATATAAAAGTATTTCTATGAAATTACATCTGTCAAATTGATAAAATATAGTCGACGAGTCGTTTTGGCATCCGAGAGTATATGCTCTTGGTTTTTGAAATAAATTTTAAATTTAGTTTAAAATGTCAAACAAATTTAAACAATAAATTGGCGCGTACATCTCGACATTATATGTGTTCATTGTGTCGTTTCGTAGAAAACCGATATTTTTTCTGTCGTTTACAATAATGACAAAATTTGATGCTTAAAATGAACTTTTCACGATGCATTTCTTTATCTTTTTTACACATGACACAAAAATATCAATTTTCCATGAAACATGGCGTGTACACATACAATGTTGATATATGCGCGCCAAATTTTGTTCAGATTATTTTTAGCATTTTGTAATATTTTCTCGGGTAGCAAGGGGATATGCTCCCAAGTTCAAAAGTGGATTTAACAATTGAATTTTCTTTCTTTACAACGCACTAATGGTTTAACACGAGTGGATATATTTTTTAATCTAAAAATCACACGACCCACAACCAAATGAATATACTCCCTCCCTCCCATCAAATGTATGCTAGACACATCCGAATTTTAACAAATCTTAGGCACATTTGATGGAACGGAGGGGATAATATACTAATAAATAGCCGATGTACTTATAGCATTTTGGATGCATGTTTTCTTCCGTGCCAGCTAACCCACAATATGTAATCAAGATGTGTCTCCACGGCTCCTCAAACTTTTCCTTTGTGAGCGTCTGATTCACAATCTTGTGATATTCTACCTTGGGTCCTTGACTGTTCACTGGGTGTGCCATTTACACCATGGAGGAGTTGTTCCCGTCAATACCTTCAAAATTGCAATCTCTACTACTCGCCATTGATCTGCACCACCAAAGGAATTTCAATTGGATAAAACAAAGTTAACTAGACTCAATTTCAAGTCAAAAAAATAGACATCATTTGGTAAGAAAATCCATGCTTCACACCTACACTACCAATTGTACCACCTTGCGTCAGTTTGACAAACTCTAAGTCCCACTCAAAGGATCAACACTTTTTTGCTCGGGCTATCAGACCACCGAAAATAACACTGTCACAATGGTGGTTCAAGTCAAATGATCGATGCTGATAAGTCATGGCTGTGTGCCTATCGGATGGCCACGGTGGTTGTCCCTCAAATGATCGATGCAGTTAAGCCATGGCTGTATGCCCGTGTCTATCCCCATGCTCGCAGATATACAAATCTCAATCCTTCAACCGCAACAATTTTATGAGGGTGGGAGAAAGGAAACAAGTAGAGAGTAGTCTTTTTTTTGTTTTGTTTCTGCTACATTTTCCATCAAAATCTACGTTCGGGCAATATCAACAATTTTATGAGGGTGGGACAAAGGAAACAAGTAGAGTGTGAATTCGTTGTTTTTGGTTTCTGCTACATTTTCCATCAAAATCTATATTCTGGTAATAGAAACAATTTTGTTAGGGTTAGACAAAGGAAACAAGTAGAGTGTGAATTCATGATTCTTTGGTTTCTACTATATTTTCCATTAATGGTTTCTACTATATTTTCCATTAAAATCTACATTCTGGTAATAACTAATCAGTCATTTCATGTGTAGACTCGCCGAGCATCGGCATACGATTTCTTGCATGCACTTCACCGATCAATGTTTAATCTGTTCTTCCTGTAGCAAACACCTGTTATCACCGGATTTTGGCTAAATCAGGAGGTGGGCCGCGATCAAGATGGGCTTGAAAGATTACACATGAGAGATCTATGAAGCGGCCTTGCACGGAGAATTTGGGCTAAGTTGCCCGTGTATCTTTAATTATGGTAGATTGTATCTAGATTAAAAGTTAGAGTTTATCTCGTGCACGGTTAGTGCACGCCCACATTAGAAAGTCCGCTGGACTATAAATATGTACCTAGGGCTTATGGAATAAACAACAACTCACATTCAACCCAAAACAAACCAATCTCGGCGCATCGCCAACTCCTTCGTCTCGAGGGTTTCTATCAGGTAAGCGACATGCTGCCTAGATCGCATCTTGCGATCTAGGCAGCACAAGCCCACGTTGTTCATGCGTTGCTCGTACTGAAGCGCTTTTGATGGCGAGCAACGTAGTTATCATTAGATGTGTTAGGGTTAGCATTGTTCTTCGTTTAAGCATGCTTACGTAGTGCAACCCTTGCATATCTAGCCGCCCTCACACCTATCTCAGGTGTGGGGGCGGCACCCCGCTAGATCATTATTTAGTAGATCTGATCCGTTACGATTGCTCCTTGTTCTACAAGGATTAGTTTAATATCTGCAATAGTTAGGCCTTACAAAGGGGGGGAGGATCCAGTGGCACGTAGGGTGGCGTTCGCAAGTCCTAAACGGGATGTTCCGAGGATCAGCTTCATGTTGGTTTTTTGGCCTTGTTTAGGATCGGCTTACGAGCACCGTGCGTGGCCGCGAGGCCCAACCTGGAGTAGGATGATCCGATTATGCGGTGAAAACCCTAAATCGTCGTAGATCTAATTAGCTTTATCTTGATCAAGCAGGACCACCAAGTATTCGTGCACCCCGTACGAATCATGGGTGGATCGGCTCTTTGAGCCGATTCACGGGATAACCTGAGAGCCGATCGAGGCTCGTATTTAACGTTTACATGTATGCCTGCGAGGAAACTAAGCGAGGCATCCCCATCACCTTCCCGACCGGGTATAGGTCAGGTGGCACGCCCTTGCACTTCGCATCGCCGCGTGTGACCGGAAGAGCATTGCGGGCCGTCGCTCGGAGGGGTCTCAGCCAGCCGCAGCTCTAGGCTCTTCCCGGCTCTACGGTGTTGACAAGGCCGCTGCCCGCCGGTGGGTTTTGGCGATCAACACATTCTGGCACGCCCGGTGGGACAAACGTCTACATCAACCACATCGCCATCTACATCTGAGATGGCGGGCGGCACGCCAGTCACGTGCGATGAGATCAAAGCCATCCTCGAAGCCGAACTCATCGGCTCTTCCCACCGAACCCACTCCCATGGCGTCAGGTGGAGGGGTCCCACGCCTGAAGGCGCACTCGATGGGATAGATCTCTCCACCCCGTCAGAGGAGCGCACCAGGTCACTGAAGCATGGGGATCCGCCCAAGGAGCTCGGAAGGAAACATGACGGGATCAAGGAAACCTTTGGAGCCGAACTCATCGGCTCCTCTGAGAAGACCCGGCCGCACAATATCAAGCTCGGTAGAGACCCACGGCCGGGGCCCGGGGTCGACACGGTGGATCTCAGCCACTCCATAGGTCAGCCAAAGTTTTCCTTTGGTGTCAATATGGCAGGGTCTGCAAGCCGCCATGACAAAGAGAAAACAGAAAGCAACCACTCCTGTGGCAAGGATGAAGAGGGGGCCGATCCGCGCGACCAGCCCCAAGATGAGGACAGGCGGTACCTGGCAAGGGAGGGGATAAGAAGCACGCGATATCAACGCCCACTCTCCAAGCACCTCCTCAACAAATACGAGCAACACCACGACCGACGTCGGCGCTACGACGTAGTTGATGAAAGGAATTTTCGGTCTAATGCCGAGGTCGGAAGGTACCGCCAACATGGTAGAAGCAACGACGGGTACGATCGTCGCGCCGAAGGAAGGCCAAGGGGGCAGGGTGACATGGATAGGCACTGGGATTGCCCGTTCTTCAAACATTGCTGGGACTCAGGAATGAGCCGATTGCCAACAATCGAGGACTGCCCAGAATGCAAACAAAGGAAGAAGGGTGCCGCTAACGTGTCTGTGTTCAGCCGTCTAGGGCCTTTCCCGCCTCGGAACAAGCATGCTGAGTCCGCTCAGGTGGAAGATCTCGAGGAGCTAGAGGACGGTGGTGAAGAATACAAATATCATCGGCCCAGGTGGTGCCCTGATGGGCTCAGCCGTTCCCAGAAGCGAAGAGTTCAGCGTCTGCGGGGGTTGGAAGAAGCTGAAAGATTATACCTGCGCACGCTAAGGAAGGCACAGCCTGATCTGGCCGCCAAAATTCGGCGAACCCTGGACAAGGAAGGTCAGCCACAAAGAAAAGAGTGGCGCCCCGAACGAGAGAAAAGCCGATGATGAAACATCGGCTGGCACAAATATGGTGTTTATCCTCCCTTCGGAGTTCGGTGCTCCGAGGATTAGATGAGACATCCGTGGCACAACTTGACTGCGGCCCACGGCCGGTTATCTTTGAGAAGCCACGGGAAAGGAGCTACGGGCATCTGAAGGCCCTGTACTTACGAGGATATATCGATGGGAGGCCTGTAAATAAGATGCTGGTGGACACCGGAGCGGCGATTAACATCATGCCGTACTCTATGCTGCGTCGGCTGGGACGCTCGAGTTCGGATCTAATCAAGACTAACGTGACGTTGAGCGACTTCAACGGCCAAGCGTTTGAGGCACAAGGAGTTCTGAACGTGGATCTGACCGTAGGAAGGAAAACTATCCCTACGACGTTCTTCATCGTTGATAGCACGAGCAGTTATGCTGTGTTGCTGGGAAGAGATTGGATCCACGCCAACTGCTGCATTCCCTCCACGATGCACCAATACATAATACAGTGGGATGGTGATGAGGTAGAGGTCGTCCAGGCCGATGACTCGGCCGAAGTTTCAACGGCTGGCATGAACGCATGGGAAGCAGCAGGCCAAGAACCCCTCTCAGGCATCAACTTGGACGACTGCGAGCGCATCGATGTGACAAAGGGAAGGGTTAAGCTAGTTTTATCCACTGGCCTGACCATGTAGTTGAAGCCAAGCGATGTGCAACTTGGCGAGGCTGATCCTTGTGATCGGCCCCAAGGGTCTATGAAGGAACATTACAAAACCTTCACCGAGCAAACAACGTGGAGGCCGATTCCAGTAATCGGCCGTGGATATCCTCACCATCCATACTGCCTGGGTTCAACACATGATCCAACAGAGCCGATATCATCAATTCTTTTGACAGAATCGGCTCGGGGGGGCGCCCAAGTGGATAAAACACGAGGATATGCAGTAGAAGAGTCTCATCCTTTGATGATGGATATGGATATTGGAGTATGGGGGCCGATACACAAGTCGGCCGAAAAATTCGAAAATTTTCAAGAATAGCCGATGCGCAGACATCGACTTAAGAATCAATGGAGCAGGGGGTGGATCGCCCTTTCAAGGACCCCTAGTTCCCTCCAAGAGATGTTGCGCCCAGAATCTGGAGGGCGTCAGAAACGCGAAGACGTTCTCACCAGAAGTTGCTTCAGCCCGCCAGAGATGATGAGCTGATCTGATCAGCAAGGCGCAAGGATTGGACTGAAGAGGCTCGGGGGAGGGCGGCTCGCCCTGAAATTTCCTCACTCTAAAGAACCGATTTTGTTGAATCGGTTGATGCTGCGTTGCGAGTTGGAAACCAAGGATGATCGACGTGATCAGCTCGCTGCTATTCTCGCCCGACTAAGGCCCGGGGGGCAGCTCACCTTGAAGGTTCTCTGCTCCGGGGAGCCGATTTTGTTGAAATCGGCTAAACTCTGCACCACGAGTTACCTGAGGAATGGTGCTGATGTTACGGAATTATCAGTTTCAATATGCAAGACGATTCAGCGACAAGCCCAGGACTACGTTGAGGGCACCTACTCAACACCAGATTAGTAGCCTGCTGAATCGGCTGTGTGGACTGTCAGCGGATGAAAGGTGGTCCGCTCTCGGACGTGGTCGAGCCCAGGCCTGTTTGCCTGAATTATTGGTCTTCATCATTGTCTCTACCCCGGCTGAGGCTCGGGGGGTAACTTGCCGCGAGAGGTCCTTTGCTATAAGAAGGCCGAATTTGCTAAAATCGGTTGGCTCTGCGTCTCAGTTTGATTTGGAGCAATGGTTGCTGAAAGAAAACAGAGCAGGATTATACAGAGCAGGATTATAAAACGTTACTACAGAGGTAATGCCTGTCCTGCAGAAGTGGCAGCTTCGGCGTTTAAATTGATCCGGCAACGATCTTAGGGCGCTTCTGGAGACAAAGAGAATCTGGAAGGGAAGGATGTGGCAGAAGAATGTCTGAAGGCCTATGGTTTGCACGCTTTATGGCTGGGCTTGGTTTGGCCAGGAGCTTGGGTCCGGACGAATCTATCACGAAATCTATCGTGAGAGGCCGACGCGATGCCATCGGCTTGTTGGGCATTGTCCAGATTGGCAATCGGCAGAATCAGAGTGAAGGACAATCGGCTAAATTATCATAAAGGGAATCGGCAAAATCGAGTTGGGGAATTTCTTCATTGATAAGCCAGATTTCTTACAGAGAAGAGCTGATTACTCTCAAAAGGAAATACTAGGGGGATACATTGCCCCGTCTGCTACTGCTAGCCCTATGCTAAGACCCTATCTAGGGGCCGCTGCTGCCCTCGTCGTCGTCGTCACCGTCATCGCCGCTGCCGGCGCTGCTCCCTGCCGGCTCGTCATCGCTGCTCCAGCGGCCGCCGGCAAAACCCTCATCGTCTTCATCCTCTTCGTCAGCGTCGTCGTCACTGTCGACGTCGCTAAGGTTCCCGGGCCAGAGGTGGCGGCGTTTGGCCGGCGGCTCGTCGGAGGAGCTCTCTTCGTCCTCCTCCTCCTCTTCCTCCTCCTTCACCTCCTCGGAAGTGGTGAAGTCCGCCCAGGAGATGCGATCATCATCGCTCTCCTCCACCGCTTCCCCGTCGGCAAGGAAGCGGAGGTCGCTCTCCCCGTCGGTTAGGGATTTGTCATCCTCGGACCTGACGGAGGAGTCGTGGTCCTCTTTGTCCCACTTCGTTGGGGCGAGGATGTCGTACGCCGCTTGCGTACCCCATGAGGGCGTCGACTCTCGGATGGGAGAGGACACGTGGGAAAGATCCGACGAAGAAGAAGAGGAAGAGGAAGAGGACATGGTTGCAGGGGAGGGTTTTTTGGAGTGCTAATGCGGAAGAGGAGAACTGTTCGATACGGTTAAATAAAAGGAGGTGGGGGTTTTTAATTTTTGAACAGTTCTCGAGGGCATGGTGCCAAAACTGTCAAATCGTGCAGAGAAGTTGGGAAGGCAAGTCGTCATGATGAAGCATGCTGCGACAGTTCTGCTCTGCCGTGACACGACCCCTCTGAGGAAAAAACAGAGTGGTTTTGAAATTATCATTACCAAAACCAGGGGGCATGTGTTATCACCAGATTTTGGCTAAATCAGGAGGTGGGCCGCGATCAAGATGGGCTTGAAAGATTACACATGAGAGATCTATGAAGCGGCCTTGCACGGAGAATTTGGGCTAAGTTGCCCGTGTATCTTTAATTATGGTAGATTGTATCTAGATTAAAAGTTAGAGTTTATCTCGTGCACGGTTAGTGCACGCCCACATTAGAAAGTCCGCTGGACTATAAATATGTACCTAGGGCTTATGGAATAAACAACAACTCACGTTCAACCCAAAACAAACCAATCTCGGCGCATCGCCAACTCCTTCGTCTCGAGGGTTTCTATCAGGTAGCGACATGCTGCCTAGATCGCATCTTGCGATCTAGGCAGCACAAGCCCCACGTTGTTCATGCGTTGCTCGTACTCGAAGCGCTTTTGATGGCGAGCAACGTAGTTATCATTAGATGTGTTAGGGTTAGCATTGTTCTTCGTTTAAGCATGCTTACGTAGTGCAACCCTTGCATATCTAGCCGCCCTCACACCTATCTCAGGTGTGGGGCGGCACCCGCTTGATCATTATTTAGTAGATCTGATCCGTTACGATTGCTCCTTGTTCTACAAGGATTAGTTTAATATCTGCAATAGTTAGGCCTTACAAAGGGGGAGGATCCAGGTGGCACGTAGGGTGGCGTTCGCAAGTCCTAAACAGGATGTTCCGAGGATCAGCTTCATGTTGGTTTTTTGGCCTTGTTTAGGATCGGCTTACGAGCACCGTGCGTGGCCGCGAGGCCCAACCTGGAGTAGGATGATCCGATTATGCGGTGAAAACCCTAAATCGTCGTAGATCTAATTAGCTTTATCTTGATCAAGCAGGACCACCAAGTATTCGTGCACCCCGTACGAATCATGGGTGGATCGGCTCTTTGAGCCGATTCACAGGATAACCCGAGAGCCGATCGAGGCTCGTATTTAACGTTTACATGTATGCCCTGCAGGAAACTAAGCGAGGCATCCCCATCACCTTCCTGACCAGGTATAGGTCAGGTGGCACGCCCTTGCACTTCGCATCGCCGCGTGTGACCAGAAGAGCATTGCGGGCCGTCGCTCGGAGGGGTCTCAGCCAGCCGCAGCTCTAGGCTCTTCCCGGCTCTACGGTGTTGACAAGGCCGCTGCCCGCCGGTGGGTTTTGGCAGTCAACAACACCATAATAAGTTTCCATGAATATAAAATGTAGAAATCATGTAATTCACCAATTTAATCGGACAAAATTCACCCCCGTTACAATAACCTCACCATACCCCCGAGAAGAATGCATGCTCTTTCTAGAGGTGCCTTTCCTACCAGACTCCTGCAATTTATAATATACTCCCTCCGTCCTAAAATATAAGGGACCTTTAAATTTTGATGGTCAATAGAGGTTACAATTTTGAATATGATTTGTACGTAGAATATATCACTAAAATATTTATGTAGCGAAACAAAAGTATTTGCCAATTTGTATAAATATATATAAAATGAAAGAGATTTGCAAGATGAGTGCAACGATGCTATATATACGTTCTCAATCCATATAGTTTGTTATATTATTAGTAGTCAAAGTGGTGCAATAAAGACCGTGCAGAAGAAATGCGCCTTATATTTTGTGATGGAGGGAGTTTTTCGATCAGTGGTTTTATTTTTGTGCACTGTTGAGTTCAATATTCATAGATTAGTAGAATTTCCTTGGTCTTTACAGTTTTAACAGAGCAGCTTTTTTTTTAAAAAAAAGATGGTTGGCACAAATCTGGGCTGAAATTTCGTCTCAACTTTTTACTACACGGATCGCAATAGTCAACCCCACAAATTGGTGGCAGTAATAACTTTTTTGTACTAGTACTTGATTAATAATTTAATGTCATTTAATTTCAACAATACAATAATTCGATAAAAAGAACCGGGCAATTGCACATGTTCTCACCACATTGATGTTGTTTGTTTACAAGAGACCGTCAAACAGGATTTCACGGACCTGGAGCTACGCACCCTAGAAGTGGGAAAAATTCTTCTGGTGCTGGCTCCCAGCTTCTGGCCGATCGGGTAGCATGCTTATGGGCTTTAGGGACAGCTGCTTCGACATTGGAAGAATTGACATGGGGCAATTCTTTCTTAGTGCCACTGTCCGGTGGCGTTTGGGTAACATCAAGCTCGAGATTATGGGAATCTACGGGCCTGCTGACCACGCCTACTCCAGGGAGTTCCTATCTGAGATCACCAACAAGATCAATAGTCTGAACGAACCCCTCATTATGGGTGGGGATTTCAACCTCATCTGCAACCAACAAGACAAGAACAACGACAGGATTAACTGGGCTAGACTCAACATGTTCAATGAAGCCATCAGCGACTGGGCGGTTAGGGAGATTCCTCGCACCGGGGCGAGATTCACCTGGACTAACAAGCAACTGAATCCGGTGAGAAGTGTCCTGGACAGAGTTTTTATCTCGCCTTCGCTTGAACCCAGATTCCCTCTTTGCTCAGTTGTCGCAGAAACTAGCCTGGGCTCTGATCATACCCCCCTCATCATGGACACAGGAGAAGACAACCCCATCAAAAGCAACCGTTTCTTTTTTGAAACTGGCTGGTTTGAAATGGAAGGCTTCCACCAACTCCTATCCCAGGTCTGGGAGCGCCTGGGAGATCAAATAGGAGGCAGAGACATCGTAGACTGAGTGGGGGATTGCGCCAATATCTCCGGGGTTGGAGCAAAAACATCGGGAAGGAACAGCGCCTCCTTAAGCTGCAGCTGCTGGGGCAGATCAAACAGCTAGATGAGGAGGCCGACTCGACCGGTCTTGAGGAAGAAGGATGGGCCTTCAGATATTACTTAGAGGATCAACTTGTCAACATATACAAATTGGAGGAAGAATACTGGAGGCAACGTGGGAGAGTCCGCTGGGCTTTGCAAGGGGATGCAAACACTGCGTACTTTCATGCCGTAGCCAACGGACGCCGAAGGAAGTGCTTAATCTCCACTCTCACGACTGACTCGGGACCTATCTCAGATAAGCGCCTGATTCAGGAGCACGTGTACTCGTTCTATAGAGAGCTCCTGGGATCCGAACAACCTCGCCTCTGCAGTATCGCCCCGGATGCTTGGGATGCTCCATCACGGGTTAACGCTACGGAGAACCTGCACTTAGCTCTAACCTTCTCCGAGGAGGAGTTGGAAGCTATCATCAAAGACATGAAAACGGATACGGCTCCAGGTCCTGACGGCTTCCCTGTTGCTTTCTTCCAACGCTGCTGGCCGTTGGTGAAGCACGGGGTCCTTCATATCCTCAACGACTTCATCCTAGGACGGATCGATGTCGCTCGCCTTAACTTTGGAGTCATCTCGTTAATTCCCAAAGTCCCTGGTGCAGATAAAATCACACAATTCAGACCAATCGCTCTCATCAACGTGATTTTTAAAATCGTGTCCAAGACATTTGCCACAAAGCTTGACCCAATTGCTCATCGAGTCATCAGCCAGAACCAGACTGCCTTTATCAAGGGCAGATTTATTCTTGATGGAGCTCTGGCCTTACAGGAAATCATCCATGAAATGAAAAGCAAAAAGCTAGGGGGCATTTTGCTTAAGCTGGACTTTGAAAAGGCTTATGATAGAGTCAATTGGGATTTCCTAACTGAGGTTCTGCGGGCTAAGGGTTTTGATAGCGGGGCGGTACACCGCATTTTGCAGCTTGTTACTGGTGGCCAGACTGCCATTTCCATCAACGGCGAGGCTGGACCCTTCTTTCGCAATAAGAGGGGTTTGCGGCAAGGGGATCCACTCTCGCCTTTGCTCTTTAACTTTATGGCGGAGGCTCTGTCCGTTATGCTGTCCAAAGCAGCTGAGGCTGGACACATCGCTGGGGTAGTGCCACATCTTATACCCGGGGGGTGTCTCACTTGCAATACGCTGACGATACTCTTATTCTCTGCCAGTTCGACGAGAGACAAGTTATAAACTTGAAATTTATCCTCATGTGCTTCGAATAAATGTCCGGACTCAAAATCAATTACCACAAAAGTGAGGTCATTGTCTTGGGCCAACCAATTGAGGATCAGCATAGGGTGGCTGATATGTTAAATTGCAAGCTTGGGCCTTCCCTTTTGTGTACCTTGGCCTACCCATCTCAGATCGCAAGCTCACCATGGACCAATGGCTGTTCCTGGTTCAAAGACTTGGGGCTCGTATTGAAACTTGGTTGGGGAGATTCTTGTCCTCGGGAGGACGACTGATCCTCTCCAACTCTTGTCTTAGCAGCCTCCCTATGTTTGCTATGGGGCTTTTCCTCGCTTCAGGATGGAGTGCATGACAAATTTGACTCTCATCGCTCCCGGTTCTTTTGGGAAGGGGCGGGGCCGAAACGGAAATACCACCTGGTTAATTGGCCGGCGATTTGTAGACCTAAGGAAACAGGAGGTTTAGGCCTTCTTAATACCAGAAAGATGAACATAGCCCTTTTACTCAAATGGGTTTGGAAAATGTTCCAAGGAGACAACGCCTTATGGGCTCAGATTCTTAGAGCCAAGTACGCGACGGCGACAGATATCTTCTCCGGTTCGGGAGCAGGGGGCTCTCCGTTCTGGAAAAGCTTACATAAAATCAAGCACTTCTTTAAATTAGGCGCCAAACACTTGGTAAGAGATGGGTCTCGAACCATGTTCTGGCTGGATCTTTGGTTTGGGCAGCGACCACTTAAGGACATTTTCCCCACTCTCTTTAATACATGTGACAATCAGCAAATCTCTGTTGCTTTCGCTTGCGCAACCCCTTCGGGACTCCGCTTCCGCAGAGCCTTTGGCCCTCATGCCAGAGTAGAATGGGCCAGCCTGCTCCCCATCCTCCAGGAAACCAGTCTCGCTCCAGGTGTGGACACTATCACTTGGACCCTCGACCCCTCGGGCTGTTATTCAGTGTCTTCCATGTATAAGAAACTTTCTGAGGGCGCGTCTGTCGCTCACGCAAGGGATGTGTGGGCTGCCAAACTCCCCCTCAAGATTCGGATCTTTACCTGGCAGTTGATCCTTGATCGCCTTCCTTCCAGCCAATTGGTGGCTTCCGAGTTTGGCCCGGCAACTGGGAGATGCGCCCTCTGTGACGCCCCAGAGGACGCCAACCACATCTTCTTCACCTGTTCGCTGGCTAGATTTATGTGGAGCGTCGTCAGGCAGCTTCTTGAATGCCGCTGGTCGCCTACCTCTTTTGCCCAGTTTTTTGCCATCGTTTCTAGCTTTTCGGGCCGTCCGCGCCGTCTTATTTGGACCTTATTTGCGGCACAAAGCTGGGCGCTTTGGCACGTTCGCAACAAGCACGTTTTTGAATCAAGGGTGATCTCTAAACCTGCTAACCTCTTGTATAAAACTATTGTGATTTTGCAGCTTTGGACTCCTCTCGCAAAGGCGCAAGACAGAGCAAATCTGGTGGAGATGGCAAGGCAACTAAGACTTATGCACGCGCACATGGTGGCAAGTGATCAGCATGGATCAACGGTGTCACAGGCGCACGCGACCCCTCCTGCTCATGCTCCGTGACTTAGTCTGGTTCTCATATTATGCTGTTAACTTTATCTTCTATGGCTAAGCTGTATGCCGCAGCATTGTAATCCAACTATGTTTCAAACCTTGAGGGCTTTATTAATTTAAAGTCGGGCACCAGATGCCTTTTATCTAAAAAAATTACACATGTTCTTATCAAATTCCGAGTGACCATTTTAGTCGGCCCATCATGGGCCTAAAACAGGTTAGAATTGGAAACTATTCATAGTGGTACAGGTCTGGTTAATTCCATTTAATAGCCAGTGTATCCAGAGTTTCCGACACAGCAAAAATTCTGCATTTATTACACCCTGAATCACCCACAGCCACTCATTTGTGCTGGTACATCCGGTAGCAAACGAGCCCGGGCGCTATTCGTCCGTCCTCTGCAATAACTAGCTAGTCTTGAAGTAGGTGGGATTGCTGCGTAGTCCTTTGGTTTTTTCATCAACATACTGTTGGTTTTGTCAATAAAATGTCAATAGTTAACATAGAGTTTGCTGATCATTGTATTTTGTTTTGGTAGCAATCTGGGATTATTCAGACTTGTGTTACCATGGATTTTCTAGTCCAGAATTGGCAATTATTATTCTTCCAGGAAGATTATTGATTTTTAATCTGCAGCTAGGTAGTCTTGCAATAGCTAGCTAGTCGTGGTAGGCTGATCCTGTGTAGAATGATTGTGCCTAACCTGCAAAGCCTGTCGTCACAGAGAGGCTGCTGCGCGTGAACGTGAGCGCGGACGATTGCTCCTGCGGAACCTGCATAGTCCGCAATGGTTTGATCCGTGGGCTCCTGCAACTATCGATTGCGGCTGGTGTGGACGAAGCGGGCCTCTCCGTGGACATGTCCACTTTCATCCGGAGGGAAGGCAGTCCCAAGGATGGCCATTGCCGACCTCATCACAGCAGCAAAAAGGGGCAAGGACGGCCAGGGGATGCAGCCAACGGCTGGGACGGGCCCTCGCCCTCCACTCACCGCGCGCGGCGTCAACGGCAATCCGAAAACGATCTCGCAGCGATCAATTGTTGGAGAATTTCGGACCATCGTTGGAGATCAACGGGGCAGGAGGTGTGGAAACGAAACAGAACGCCAGCGAAGATGAAAGCTGCCCGACTGCGGAGGAGCCTGGCCGACTTGCTGTACGAGACGGCCGGCGGCCGTGAACACTCCCGGTGCCAATGAGGTTGCAACTGAAGGTGTGCTATGAAATGCAAGTGAGATTTTTTATTTGTAAGTGGAGCTGTAATTGAGATTTGTTTTCAGTTACAAATGTGTTGCAAGTTGCAATTGATGGTTTTCAGTTTCTTGCAACTTGGATTTTTTCTGTTTCAAATCAAATTATGTTGCAATTGTACATGTCATACAATATACTAGGGGAGATGCATGGCTGAGAACACCATGGCCGGCCACACTCAAGAAATTAACTGATGCCAGCCGGACGGAGGATATCGAGCACGCTTAGTTGATGTCGCGAAGATCACGTTCACGTATCGTCGGAGCTAGCTGGAGTTTGTTTCTCCCAAAGTGAAATAGATGAGGACGGACTGCGTGTCTTAATTTCACGCTGGGAATTGGGAGAGATCCGCGCGCGCGCACCGGCCCAACATCAAAATATAATTACGGATAGGATAGAATTAACTGGTAACACAAGATTTGTTTGACATGATGTTGTAGCAGCAGATGGATCTAAACAAGTACTACTACAGTAAGGGTGCTTAGTAAATTCGAATACAATAATAATAATACACTGGAACGAAATATGACTCCATCAAAAGAAAAAAGAAAAACATAAAACACCTGCACGCGCGCTGCGGAAACCAAGTTATCGATCGATAGTCGGAGCCAAGCATGTAAATACTGCATGTCTCTCGAACATCATCAGGGTGGTGGCAGAGGCCGCGGCGATGGCGATGAGGTCACCAGAGGCGGTGTAGCGGCGGTCGGCCTTACCGTGCGCGTGCGCGTGCGGTGCCGCCGACCAAGTAGTACGTGACATGCCGGGCACATTGTACCCGAGTGCTGCGCATGTACTGACGGGCGGTGGTGTGGCGACGCGGCAAAGCCCTGGAAGCGCGAGCGCGCGGGAGTTGTTGATGGCGATACCGTACGCGTCGGCGGCGCCGGAGAGTAGCTCGCAGAGGCAGCTGGGGTTGGACCCCACCGTCCCGGCCAGCTCTGGACAGCAACACGCGGGAGGCCGCGCCGTCGCTGCCCAACAGCACGAACGGCAGACAATCCGACATGTTGAGGAGGGAGCTGAGGCACGCGGCGTCTAGTTCCGTTGGCGCCGGAGGGGCCGGCGTCGCCGCCGTTGCCGTGGCCGCGAAAGGTGGCACCGAGACGTCCTGCGCCGTCCCCGCTCCGCTGCTGACACCACTACCATGCATGCAGCTCCGTCCCTGCCTGACGACAACGCTTAGGATGCCGAGGACGTGAGGCAGTCCCACAAGGCTCTGTTGCCAACCCGCGAGACCGACAAGGTTACGGCGCGGACAGGCACGTCCAGTCCAGGTGCGCGGCCGCGGCGTCCATGGCGGCGAGCAGGACCTCCTCGCCGCACGCCGGGTCGAGGCGTCGAGCTCGCCAGCGACCTGCTCGCGCCGTACTTGTCCCCCGCATTCTTTGACCCGTACATGGCGTGGAATCCCTTTACGGCTTTACCTGCAGCATGGCGCCATTGTCCCCTTCCGTAGTCCGCGTCTCTTCAGGTTAATGAATCACTCCTCCACCGCCATCGCCACGGAACGACAACGCCCAGGTGGTCGACGCGCCCAGACAGCCTGGTGGACGTGCTGTCCAAGTACGACCAGACGCAGCCATACTACATTGCAGAGAGAGACACATCCAGAACCTCATCTTCTCCTACCGCATAGCCATCGGCGGTGATCCCCGCGGGGTGCTGTACTGCTGTCGCCGCGGGGAGATGGAGACGCCGAATATACCCCTCCGGTGCCGGTGCCAGTGCCAGAACAGAGGATTTTCAGGATTGCCTCTTTTGATTGATCAACTTTTTGGGGTATTGAGACTAACATATGGAGTTTTCTGCTAATGTTCAAACCTGGACCTGTGCATGTTTCCAGCGTTGGCCTCACAAGTCAAAACGATTGTGTATGAATTTACACGTGAAATACAAGTTGGGAACACACTTTCCGAGTTTTTGTATCGCCATCTGGGCCAAAACCGGAAAATCATAACTATTAAATTGCAATCCGACCCGTACGCATCCCGACTGAAGAAAAAAGCAGCGCTGAGGAAAACAAATTGGGCCGTGCTGAGCGTCCCCCGGGGATCAGAACTCCCGATCCCCCGGCTTCATCGATTGACATGTGTCCACATACTCCTTATTCGTTTTCCACTCCACGCCGGAAAAAAACAGGGCACACAGACAAATGAAGCACATGGACGGGCCGCAACTCCTACCGCCCATGTCGCTGGCTCCGGTGATAGAACTCGCTGGCCATGAAAATGTTCGCCGCCGGCCAAAGGTAGCAGCGTCACCGCCGGCCGAAGGTAGCAGCGTCGTAGCTCGGACGTAGAAGTCGTTGTCGCTTGCAGCAGTGCCGCCGTCGCTTGTAGCAGCGCCACCAGGTCGGAGGTAGCAGTGCCGCCGACGTAGCAGACGTCGCCGCCCGTAGTAGCAGTGCCGCCGCCCGGAGGTAGAAGCGCTGCCGCTCGGACGCAGAAGTCGCCGTCGTTTGCAGCAGCGCCACCGGGCCGGAGGTAGCAGCGCCACCCGCCACCCGGGCGTAGCAGACGTCGCCGCCGGTAGTAGCAGCGCCGCCAGCATGTGGTAGCAGATGTTGCGACCGGTAGTAGCAGCACCGCCAGCCTTTGGTAGCAGAAGTCGCCGCCGGTAGTAGCAGCCGCCAACATGTGGTAGCAGATGTTGCGACCGGTAGTAGCAGCACCACCAGCCTTTGGTAGCAGAAGTCGCCGCCGGTAGTAGCAGCGCCGCCAGCATGTGGTAGCAGATATCGCGACCGGTAGTAGCAGCACCGCCAGCCTTTTGTAGCAGACGTCGCGGCCGGTAGTAGCAGCGTCGCCAACATGTGGTAGCAGATGTCGCAAGCGGCAGTAGAAGCACCGCCAGCCTTTTGTAGCAGACGTTGCGGCCGGTAGTAGCAGCACCGCCAACCTTTGGTAGCAGACGTCGCTGCCGCTCACCCAGATGTAGCAGACGTCGGGATACCTCTGCAGCACCGTCGAGGTCCAGTGCGGAGGCACCGAGCTGCCGTATTGCGTGAGCGCAATACGCCACCGATCGCCGGGATCCAGGTGGAGGCGCGGGGTGCCGCCGCCGATCGCGATGCATGGGAGGAGGTGGGCGGCGCGCTAGGAAGGATTTTCTGCCGGCGCTCGGGGTCGGAAGCGTTGAGGTGGCGAGGGAGAGTTGCTGGAGCCAGCAGGTGCCATGGCGCGGCAGCAGGCCGAGAGAATCATGGCGGTCGATGCTTTTGCGGAAGATGGGAGAGAGAAAAAAGACCATGATGAAAGGAAACCGTGTGGAGAACGGCCTAAACAGATACTAAGGCTTATGGTGGGCCCTCCAACTACCGCAGTTTTTTGGGCATTCGGCATGCCAGCAAGGCGGACGATGGTCCCGTGGGTTGGCTTGG
This sequence comes from Lolium rigidum, assembly GCF_022539505.1. Taxonomy (NCBI): domain Eukaryota; kingdom Viridiplantae; phylum Streptophyta; class Magnoliopsida; order Poales; family Poaceae; genus Lolium; species Lolium rigidum. Next base: position 120,961 of record NW_025899830.1, read on the forward strand.
TAATTTGTTTGGAAAACGCTGTCAATCTCCCGGGGGATCGTGTTGTTCCATCGTCCGCCTTTTTTTTTTTCCATCAAAAAAAAAAGGCGGACGATGGAACAACACGATCCCCCGGGAGATTGACAGCGTTTTCCAAACAAATTACCAAGCCAACCCACGGGACCAGGTCAAGACCACGCGCCGTGGCTCCGTTGCCGCCGAGACCAGGTCAAGACCGCGCGCTACCGATCAACAGTGTGCGTGGCCATCGGCAGGAAATCTCCTGCCGGCACAACCTCACATGCCGGTATTGCCGGCACTTTTCTTGCCGGCACATTACAAATATGCCACTAAAGCTAGTGTTTAGCGGCACTTTTTGATAAGTGCCTCAAATTACCATCTAATTATTGGCATTTTTTAAGTAGTGCCATTAATGTTAGATTATTACTGGTACTAGTAGAATGCCCGTGCTTCGCCACGGCCCTTTAACGTAGTGTCAAATGCATAAGCGTGTAAATAATACAGGCAAATATTAAAGTATATAAAATAAATATATAATACATAAAATATTTAAAGATCCACTTCGCACAATTCATTTTGTAGAAGAGAAATGACTGAATACACTATTTATTAAAACCATGGTCCGTTGACGTGTCTAAGGTATTCTCGCACGATCTCAGGAATGTTGTCATCAACTTCATTAGCCTGATACTTGAGTATGTGTATCAGAAACTTTTTTCCTTAGCTCGTAATCATCCTGCACAATTAATCTATCATGTTAACATGAAGTTTTCTTCCCACCAAAAATATAAGATTATGAACATAGAGTACTCACGCTGCAAACTGGATGAACAAATCTTTTACCATCCCATGAAAGCATAAAACTAAATACTAAGTATCGAGACAACTTTCTTTAAATAAATGGAACATATCATTATCTTGGTCATTAGAATGACGATAAAATAAGCTGCTTCTAAAGATAACCAGAGAAAAATCACCTGTCGGGGCTTGTTGGTATTGGGATATTGTGAGGATATTTACGTGGCCAGAAATAAATATCAGAATTCCAGCCAGGTTGCGCTATCTCAAGAGCGTCATTTAGATAGAATGAACACCTTTGTAATTTTAGTTGGTACCTCTCTTCTGATAGAGGTTCATAACATGGGTCTAAAATACATACACGGCACTCATGTTTGTCGATGGTGAACAAGATGAAGTTGCCAAGAGATGCATGTGGCAAAAAAAGCTGCAAGTGGTGAGCATTAAAACACATAAATCATGTTGATAATGGAAAAGAGACCTAACTTACCATGTTGCGTGATGATATATTATGGTCTATCCCAGGCCAGCTATGAAAAAATATTGCCAACTCCTTAATATCTGGCTTAACACGCCAAAGTGGATGTTTTCTACCACTGAGTATTGCTGACTGAGATGAAAAGGTTTAGAACCATGACAGTGACAATAAATATGCGATTCTAATAACTTACACAAAATCTTAAGTCCATGTTGTGCACGGGAGGCTTTATCAAAAATTGTATCTCATCACATGCCACTATGCGCACAGCCATGTTGAAACAATCCTTGTCCATTGGCTGGTCCATCCTGAGTATGTCCTGAATTTGTTTTAGAGTTAATCCTAGTGGATAAGGTGTGGATCTTCGCACCCATTCTTTTCTGCAAAATAATTGATAAGAATAATGATATGATAATAATATGCACCGACGCTTGATCATTATCTTATGACGCTTACTTCAAACAGGTTGCATCGTCAATGGACATGATGTATTTGCATATCTCGTCAACAAACTCATGTGGTTTGGTGGACAAGGTGCAAATAGGAAGCTGGATATTTTCTTTGGCTACATCTCCTTGGTGTTCTTTACCTAGACTTGGCAATTCCGTAATATCAGAGTCAGATCCATTTTCTTGATCTTTAGATTGATTATATATCGGACTGTCTCTTATTTTATTTAGTTCCGAATCATGCAATATGGCAATTAATTTTCTTCGGAATGCTTTCATATCCTCCTACAAAGTAGTAAGAAACATTGATATTGTAAATTAATAATTTAAGATGCAAGATACTACTAACGGTCTCTAAACAAAAATAATACCTGAGTGATGCAGTTAGAAAGCCTATCGCCTATCCAATATTCCGTAAAATTTAACATGAACAACCCGCACGATGCGCTACAAAATTAGCAAATTTTATAGTAGAATTCTATCTAGACAAATCAACATAAAAAATATTAAAACATTTTTAAGCTAGAAAGATTCTCGGTATACTTTGTGCTACTGGTACCAATGGAGGATGCTAAAATATCATTCGACCTGCACAATCCTCCAGGTTGCCAAAACGCGCACTTTTTGTAAACAATTTAGAGTTTTCAGACCTACTTGATCAGAGGATTAATAACTTTTTTTTGCATAGGTTCATGGTAGCTCAACTGCTTAGTTAATTTTATTTTCTATCTCAAATGAGACATAGAACTGATACACCAAAAAAGAAGCCACGCCCCATTACTCAATGGTAAGGTCAAATTTAACTACTATCCAAACACACCTTTAAATACACTACTTTTGTATCACCGTAATTTTCACATTCGAATGTTGAAGAGATTCAACATACCCATCAGTCTGCAGTGGTTTTCGGATATGCTCTACTATTGGCCACGTCGTGACATCAAGATCGTGCCACTTTTCACCTTTGTCAGATCCCCTTCGTTGGGATGCAGTCTTTAAGTGCTTGTCAAGTCCTCGGAGCTGTTATATGAGGAAAAAATATATTAGACACCGAGGCAAAAGAAAAATGTCAAGAGGAGATCATGATCAAATAACTTACCATAAACGCGAGGTCACTTCTACCCATTCCAGGACCAAGTGAGTCTAATACTTGTATCAAAAGTTTCTTCGCATTGATGACCGCTAAATACCAGTGGGTCTTACTGATATTTATCGGTAGGAAGATCTAAAATAAAATATTACATAAGTAGGTATACACATGTTAAAAATATAATAAATGAGATGCATAGGTAGGGATTTAGTTCCTGACCATGTCATGCTTTAGATAAATATATGCCTGCTCTATGATATGGCGATATATTTTCACGTCTTTCTTCAGCATATTGGAGACGTATGTTTTATCCATATATACCTTATCGCCAGCTCTGTTAAGCAGATGATCACATGCACGCATGTAATATATGTAGGCATTTATCACCTACAATTAAACACGTAAAATACATTTAAATTAAAAATAGACACAAATTGTGTAAATAGTGAATTCTTGTTGACTTACATCATCAGACAATCCGTCATTACATGTAAGACACTTTAAATGGTCATTTGATAGCGATGCATCACCGATCTCCACAAAGTTGGTATTTTTAGGTGCAGAAATTATTGATTCAATGACGGTAAAATCTTCCGCGGTGCAAACATAGTCTGGCAAGATATATAAGTGTGCCACATTAATTACGTAAAAAGTAATATAGCAAAAAGGAAAGGGCGGAACTAAGTACCTTTTGGGATAACGTTTGTGTTTTCTTTTTCTGGTTTATTATGACGTGATTCCTTTGAATTTGTAAGAGTCGGTGAGTCTAGGGTCCCTTCCATCAAGGTAGCCTCGAGGCCTTTGGTGATGGCTTCTTTTAAAACATCGACATCCATTTTTATATTGCCCATGACCTGCAAAAATGAAATTAATTATAAAGATCTTTTTATCTAAGAAATGGGTTCAGAAAAATATAATCAAAATCACCTTGGTTGATTCGGTAAAACTCGTCTCTTCCACCAACATTGTATCTGAACCTATGTCTTTCAAAGCATCTGTAGTATCTGTCTCAGTTCCGTCCATGATCTACAATAGTTAATACAAATTATAAGAGATGAATATTTACAAATTCAGAAAAATCAAAACATAATTGATTTATGAGAATTTGTAGACAAGATCGCTTGTTAGAGAGGCGGAGGCTGCATACTCCTCTCAGTCAACAGGGAAAACCGGCAAAGGAATTTATGCTAAATTATGCCAAAAAAAATTATGCTAAGAAAAAAGAAACAAGAGCCGGACATGTCTGTCACTACTCTATTCTTCCACACGCCCTCACGACCCACCCTATCTCTTCCCCAATTACGTTCTGTACCAGCGCCGCCTCCTCACTCACGCCGTCATGGCCATGGCTCGCTGCCTCCTCTCCCAGACTCCCCACCTCCCGTCCTCGGCCCGCGCTCTCACAGCTGCCCACCCTCCGGCGCCGAGCCAACCCGCCTCCCTCCAGCGCTATAACGGCCACCCGCCCACCGGCGCACGGTTCCGGCTGCCGGCCGCCCCGCCCGCCGGCGCCGAGCCACCCCTCCATCAGCCAGATCTCATGGCCGCCCCTCCCTCCGGCGCTGAGCCAACCCGCCATCGGGCGCAAGGTTCCGGCTGCAGGCCGCCCCGCCTCCGGCACCGAGCCACATCGCCATTGGCCGCAGGCGGCCCATACTCTGCCGTGTCCGCGGCAGCTGCGTTTGGGCTCCCGCCGCGCACCTGGACCCACCCGCTTCCCTGGATTTGTTCCTCCTCACCTCCCGCTAGGCAATGGCGGGCGTCGGCGTTCCTCCAAAAGAGCTGCTCCCGCACGTCTTGCAGGAGGATGGGGACACGACACCACGTGTGTCCACCCCAACCTGGACCGGCTCACCGTGGTGCATCCCCGTGGCTCTCTCCGTCCTGCCGCGGCTTCCATGGATATCCTTTTGGTTATCGGCGTCGCCGACTTGATTGTGTGTGGTCGTGGTAATCGACGCTGGTGGAGAGGGGAAGAGGGAATACCTTGATGCCGGTGGGCGATTGCTAGCTGCTCGGACGATTCGTTGCTTGGGAGAAAAGGTTCGTACAGAAACAGAGCTATGTTTATGCCTCGGGAGAAAAAATTGCAGGGTTGTTTGGATTTGTAATCGTATATAGCTAGGTTAGTTAGTTATTCCTGGAATATGTTAGCAATTTTCGTGCGAATCAAATCGAAGCAAGTTGTTGTTTAAACGGAACTTGAGGACTCTAGGTGGGACATGCCTGTTCGGGTACACCTTAAAATTTCTACTATGATCCACATGTAGTATTTCATTTATTAGAATCGTCCTATGTTACATTTTTTTGGTTGAAGTCCTTCAGATTACGAAGCTAGAGATTTAGGCCCTTTCTTGTTTGTATTGAACTTTGGAACCTATTGCATCCTTTCTTTGTCACAACAAGTTTCTCAGACAAAAAGTGAATCTGAAAAAACAATCCTCAATACCTTAGTTGATAGAAAAGACTGACAAGTATTTTCTTTTTCCTTGTGTCCGATAAGCTGCCCTACTCTATCCGTATTCTTCTGGAGTCAGCTATCCGTAACTGTGACGATTTCCAAGTCACCAAGTTAGAATGATGTCGAGAAAATCATTGACTGGGAGAACACATCTCCGAACCTAGCTAAGATACCTTTGAAGCCGTCTCCACAGAATAGATACCAGTGTCAAATATTACGCCTAGAAATTGCTTTAGGAAAGGTACGACCTTGTCTTCATCCTTTAAGTAGATCGATATGTGCTATTTACTTATGTAGTGTTAAATTTTAGAACGTAAGTATGAAAAAAGAACTAAAACTTGCAATATAGATCGATATGTGCTATTTACTACTTTTTAACTTTGTTTGTGACACATTTTTCTGGAATACAAGATAGCTCACAAATAAAGCGGGACCGCTAAACATGGGGTTCAATATATGTACAACGTCTCAAAGTTGCAGGTAAACTATATACTGGCAATTATAATATTTATCACATTCTTGGAATATGCTTTTCTTGTTCTTAGATATGTACCCCTGACACTTTGGTTTGGGCGTCTGGTTACATGCTCAACAGTGAGTTATGAACAATTATTATCAAGATGAAATGCATTACTTTAGCATGCCAAAGATGTCAAAACAAGTGCGTTGTACACCCATTGCCCTACCCACATGTGTGAACCGAATTAAATACAATAATTTGTAGTGTCCTTTTATTAAGTCTAGCATGCATTTTCAGGCGCTGAAGGAAAAGGTTACTTGGGTTAAGCAGTAATCATGACAACAGCTCTAGTCATCCAATATCATCTGATGAAGAAACACTGCAAGCACTTAAGAGCAGGTAAATTCCCGCTTTAAATTGCTTTCATGAGTTAATTTATTAGCTTGATACAGTTAGCGAAAGGATATCTTTGCAAGAAAATAACCAGGGAAAGCATATGGGAGTAGTTTATGTTTGAAACCTGAATTGACAGTACAGTAATTTTATCTTAGATATTGGTGGGTTCAATTTAATTGAGGCAATGTAGTTTTATCTTAGACTTGGCAGTTCCTTTTCCCCGAAAAAGGTGTAAGGCTAAGTGGCTAACAATAACCAGAGAAAGCATATGGGTTTCTGATTTTGATGACAATACAGTGGTTCGGGCTATTGTGTTTTCCCCTGTTTTTGTTTGTTTATCCTTGCAGCAGTGAGCGAGCGAGACCGTGTTATTGGTGTAGTTGCAGAAAACTTACTCCCGATTGTTAGCTAGATTGTTAACTTGTCCTACTTGATCCCAGATTTCATGTATCGTAGCTTCCCTGCAATATTTTTCGAACAAAAAATAGGCATTTTATTTGACTATTTTACTGACGTCCAAAGGTTGTTCCGGTCTATAGCAGTTCACAATTCGTAACTATAGTTTACTGTTTTAGAAATAAGTATAATGGCACTAGTGGAAAACGGGGCTATAGGCCCGGTTCATTTGAGCCTTTAGTCCCGGTTTCCAAACCGGGACCAATTAGGCGGGACTAAAGGTCCCCCCCTTTAGTCCCGGTTGTAAAACAAACCGGGACTAAAGGTCCCGCCACGTGGGCTGCTGGCGCGCGTCGAGGAAAAAAACCCTTTAGTCCTGGTTTGTAACACGAACCGGGACTAAAGGTTATTTCGTTATTTTTTTTATCTATTTGGTTCCCAATTATTTTTCGCTCCTCTTTTTTTTTCCTATTTTTTCAGAATTTCTAGTATTTCAGTTATTTAACTAGTTTAGTTTCTAACTCCACTTAATCTCTAACTACCCTTAATCTCTAGTCAAATTACTTACTCGTGGTCCAACTTCCCGCTCGGTCACCCATCCTCCCACTACTCCAAAGACTAGCACGCTTAACTTCCAAGTTCCTTTCCCATCCCGCTTCCAAGTGCTTCGCGCGCATGTCGTGATACTAGTATCATATCAATCCTATTAACATGTTGGTCGATGTCACACTTATTTATTATTCGAATTCCAAATAATTATTTTAATAAACAAAACTAATAACGTACATGTTGTGGTAATGGTATTATAATTATAATTTTTTAAATTTGTATTATAATTGTTTTTTTTAATTTATTATTTTTTAATATTTTTTTGCCAAACTTGAAAATTTGAAAATCTAAAAAATTGGCTAACTTTATGGTTAAGTAATAGTAATCTTTATGCATGATGTAATTATTATTTTAAAAAATTTAAAAAATAAAATTCCGAATTTCTGGCGTAAAACTAAAATCTTCCTGCTTTCATATTTTCATTTGGAATTTTGAGAATCTAAAAATTGGCTAACCGGGTTTTGCCCCATAGACCACCCTTTAGTCCCGGTTTGTATTACCAACCGGGACTAAAGGGTCCAAACGAACCGGGACTAAAGGGTTTTCATGATGAACCGGGACCAATACCCCCTATTAGTCCCGGTTTGGTTCAAAACGGGGACTAAAGGGTGGGACGAAAGGCCTCTTTTCCACTAGTGTGGGTTTTCATTTTGCTTGCAGATTCTACCAGAAGCTTCACTTCCGCTGGCCTGCTGCCGATGTTCCCAGTCGGCCACACCCCCAAACAGCAGCAACACAAGTACACCTGATGGATTTTACTATGCATCGGCTAGCACAGATGTCTATTCTAACCTATGAAGGCTTCAGGTGGTTCAGTAATGCTGAAAAAGGATGGTATGTGGCTTCTTTATGTTTTCAGCTGTTTGGAATAATACATCTACCACATATTTGCAAACCGGGGATTTAAAAGATATAGAGTTGTACCATGTTATTTTGCACAATGAATACTAATTGAGTGTTCCCGTTCTTCCCACCTATGCATGAATGCTTGGTTTTTTCACATGTGTTATGCCAAAATTGCATTGTCATTGAAAAGATTTGAGGCGAGGTATAAATGATGCTTCGTTGCTTAAAGTCTACTACTATATACTTTTTCCTATAGACCCAAGTTTTCTGTAATGCACGACCTACTTTTTAGCCACTTTAAGCATGGTTAATGTCTTCAATTTATACCACCCCATTGGTGAGAACCAACATAGCATGGTTAAGCAAACCTCCCTAATTCTTATTCATCTGCTCAGTTATGTTATAATACATTGAAAGGATAAAGGGAGCCTTAACTGTCTAATGACCCTGTTTAACTGTCTAATATATTTCCTGTAATAGAATTTGCTGTAACAAAGCATGGTTAAGATAAAGGGAGTTATGTTATAATTCTCTTGAGGTTTCGCTCTCTATGTATATTTCGATACAAGGTATTGTTCGAGGAAAAAAAAAAATTCTTTAAGCCATTATGTTCAGTTTTGGACTATTACCTGTGTAGAACCAGCTGATATTTAGTTGCTGCAAATGATTTTTTGTGTACTGTAATAGAATTTGCTGTAATATCTTTCCTGTAATGAAATGCTTATGCCTCAAAATCACTTGATGTTTGTTGAGTTGGTGCTTCCGGAGGACTAGAAGCACCACAAGCTAAAACATGAGGCCCAATAAACAGGGTCATCGAGTACCAACCAGTGCCTGAGCTCACTGGTTTTTACTATAAATATATATACTTTCTATTCTGTATACCAAGGTACCTATGTACTTGGTAAATTTAATGTGTTCCTACTTACTAGTTGCTGCAATTTGATTTTATTTTCGCAATGGGTAAGAAACATTGCTACTTTTGTCATGTTTGGTGTGTGTCTGTTTATTCTAGATATGATGGTACTGTGCTGACATTGGAGGAACAAGCAGCGAATCGGGAACAAATGAGGAAAATTGAGAACCCTGTTGGAGTAAGATGGAAGCCAGTTAGATGAACCCTGTTAGATGAACCTTGTTGTGTATTTTATCTAATGGTTTCGAACCATGTTGTTCATGATGTGGAGATGGACCCTATTGGTCATGTAAATTAGATGCCTCGATTGTGAACCCTTGAATGTTTCAGAATGTTGGTTTGAGACCTAGACTGCTTGAAAATATTGGTTTTAAACATTGTTTGACTTCTTGAGTTTGATGTATGCTTGACTGCTAGATTGCTTGAATGTTTGTAGACAATATAGCAACTTAAACAATGCCTAAGAAAATATTCAGCGGCACCAGAATTAAAAACCTGAAAAAGTAATCCGAGGCATCCTCTAAAAGTGCCATCAAAAAGTTTGGATGGCATTTCTGGAAAAGTGCTGGCAAAGAGATTTCACGGCATCTTTGGAAAAGTGCCAGCAAAAAGATTCCGCGGCATCTTCAAAAAGTGCCGACAAAAAGATTCCACGGCACAGACTAAAAGTGCCGGCAAAACTCTTAACAGGCACAAACTGAACTGCCTGAAATAGCTATTACTGGCATCCGTCCTTGTGCCTTGACATACATATAACGGTATTTTTCGAAAAGTGCCGGCAAAGACCTACCTCGACTGGAATAAATACAGCACTTTTTTTTATGCCTTGAAAAAACTTTGCCGACACTTTTGGTGCCTTTGCCGGCACTTTTTGTGCCGGCAATTTGGGTACCTGACGTAGTGCGGGGGATTCCTCTGCTGCGCAGCCGAGGATTCCGCTGGCCGGGTTTGCCGCGCAGCCGAACCACCACCGCCTCTCGGCGGAGGATGCCAACGGGCAAAGGCTGGTTTGCCGCGCAGCCGAACCACCACCGCCTTGCGGCGGAGGACGCCAACGGGCAAAGGCTGGCAACGTCACCGTCGCGCTGGAGAGCTTCCATGCGCGCGGAGAGGTCTCTGTTAGGATCGGCCTCTGCGAGGGGAGGACGCGACCAAGCTGATGGCCACGGCCACCCTGTGGATGCGGCCTATGGGTCCTACCTCCGCCGTGAGCTGGGAGACTGCGCCGCTGGCCGGAGTCGAGCTCCCGTTGCTTGCCGCCTTTTGGTCCTGCGCGCAGCGTCCTGTTCTTCCTCCTCTATCTTGTATTCTCGTCGCCGCTGGTTGTGTAGGATGAGTGAGTACTTCTGAATGTTGATAAATGTAACTGTACTGCTGCCGGTGCTACTCATCGGGGAAGATGGTACTGATGCGTGTGTGCGGCTACAATGCTTCGACGTGTGCCTGCTGTGCGATCTGTGCTAGGTACAGATGGACTGTTGGTCGTGAGAGCTTACAAGCTCCTTTTGCCTTGCTAATTGGTACGCTCGTAAGTGATACTATCCCACCCAGTATAGATTGCCTTTTCAGATTAATGGAGTACTTGGTATTACTTTTATCATGGTACTGATACATTGCCCGTATGTTTCAATTTCAAAGGTTGAACTCTGCAGTGAAGTGCGAGAGAGTTAGCAGATCATGACCTTGTGGGTTGTGTCTATTCTTGCTAGGGGTCATTTGATCCCAGACCTTCCAATGATAGCAACATTGATGAATCGTCAGAGAACCAACAGCTGGTGGAGTGGCCTACTGAAAAATATTTAGGTGTTGACATAGAATAGAATGTTGGATGCTAAGTGTATATGTACTGATTTTGCGCAGGTGATGTATATAATTCTTTGTTCTATTGTGGTGTGTGTAAAGGTATATTCATTTGTTTCCTTAGTGGGCTGTTTTATTTCCAAATTAGTTTTAGTCTATTTGTTAAACCTCATGTTTATCATGTCAAATTCAAATCATAAGGGTGCTATAACTATTATGATACAATTGGTAACTCACATAGATTCGCAAAATAACAATGGTATACAAGTGTGATGAGTTTCATGCGTACATATGTCTTGTATGCGTGATATTTTATACAATTATTTTCTACTAAATCAACGGCAAGCAATATAGATCCGATGATGTATATGTGCATATTTCGTGGCAACGCACGAGCACTCTGCTAGTAACTGCTAGCATGCGGTACACACAAAAAAAATCTTCCTACCAGATACCAAAAATTTGCACTTGGACGAAATTTATTTTATAGGATACTATAATGCAAATCTTGGAGCTCATCCCGGAGATCCTCCTCCGACGAGTATTTTGATTCGTCGTCCTTAGATGATTCCGATTGGGAATCCGTCGACGACAAAATCAAAGACATGCTTCTGCTCATCGCGGTGCAGCGCCTCCACTACCATTGGCAAACTATGTATCCCTCACAACCAAGTGATTGGGATCGGACATGGTTATGCACGACTACTTTGCGGAGGTACCTACCTATCCTGAAATCTCTTCCGTGGATGCTATCGGATGGGGCGAGAGCTTTTCATGGAGATAGTGAAGGCATGTGAGGACAAATGCCGTTAGTTCACATGCCGGAGGAATACTGCCGGCCTCATTGGGTTCACCCCTACCAGAAAATATCGGCGGCGATGAGGGTAAATGTCTACAGAGTTTCTGTCAATTACACTGACAAGTATCTTCTATTAAAAATCACCTCTTTTTGGTATGCTTGTCAATGGTGAGGCGTACCATCAACGGCCATGAGTACAACATAGGATATTATGTAGCAGACGGGATCTATCCAAAATGGTCCACATTTGTCAAGAAAATCCACAAGCCAAGCAAAAAACTTTAAGCTCACTTTGCAAAAATGTAAGAAGCAACTCGGAAGGATATAGAGATAGAGCCTTTGGTGTTTTGCAAGCTAGGTTTGCAACTGTTCGAGGGCAGCAAAATTTTAGGACAAAAACACCCTGCATAATGTTATAATTGTTTGCATAATCATATAGAATATGACAATCGAGAATGAGAGGGATCTCGACCTCCCATTTGAATTTCACAAAGTTGGCAGTCGTGCCAAAAGCTGCCAGATATCCTAATCGGATCCAATCATTCTTGGAAACATATAAGCAGAAATCAGTTTTCAGCTGCAACATGATCTTGTCAAGGATCACTAGGCACTCTATGGTCGCTAGTCTCATTTTTCCTTCCCTTCATTACCAATTTGTGTGAAACAATTTATATTCCTCATCTTGGACCATTCAATTATTTTTTAAATTAATTTGATTTGAACCAATTTGTGTGATGTTGGAACAACAACAAATCGCGCACGAACGCGAAGAGAAGAGGACGTCATCCCTTCTTCTCCCTTGTTGGTGTGTTGGATTGGTGTCCATGCCCTCTCGGCGCTGGTGTCAGGTTTGGAGGAAGCAGCATGGCAACAATTGTATCATGGTCGAAGATGATGACCTGCTTGCGACCGGTTGCAGATCCTGGGGTCTTCTCTCAAGATTCAGGGATGTCGACTCAGGGCTCCGGAGATCCTCATGTGTTATGATGGTCTTAGGGTTTGCTAGGTGTTCATGGTCCTTTGTGACTGTGTTTTAGTGTGTTTATAATGGTAAACTACTCTGTAATGGTTCGTGATGTGAATGCAAATATTTCTTTAAAAAAAAGTCATACAATCCGCGCCGCGCGTGAGGGAGCGGGGGAAAGACGGTGCCGTGGAGGAGACACACAGAGAGAAAAATAACTGACTCTTTTTTTTTGTTCCTGTCACGTATTAAAAACCAATCTCTTCTTCTTCCTCGTCTTCTTTTCTTCCGCTTATCCCGCTGTCCCTATCCCCTCGCCGGCGGCGCCCCTAGATCGCGAACCCGTCCCCCCGCCCCCCAGGAAAGCGTACGACCCTCGCCTCTGGCGACGCCGTTTCTCGGCGGTATGCTTCTAGCGTCTCCTCTATTGACCCGGGGCCGCCTCCATCTTCAAAATTGCAGAATGCCATCTGGTCTCGATGGCTGCTTTATTTGATGGCAATGTAAATGTATATATGAAGAGGAAGCAAGACTAATAAGCTATTGCATGTATAGTACAACAAACGCAGGGGATATCACATTTCAACTTGTCATTTTCATAACTGCAGGATGCTCAAAATTTTCAGTTGGGGCGAAGCCAGAGACGAACATGGCTGAGGTGAGCAACAACTGAGCCTGGAGCAACTCGAGGGGAGCTGTCATGCAGGATATCGAGGGGATCCTGGCGTCCTTGGCGGCCAGGAAGAGGATGGAGAAGCAGTTCCCAGGTGCAGCGAGGAAGAGGATGGAGAAGCAGTTCCTGTTGGATAATTAGGCACAATTTTCATGATTAATTCCAGAATATAAACCATGATGACAACAACTACTAACATGTGAAACTCGAACATACTAGATGCATTAATCAACATGAGTAGCAGCAGCGCAAACGGTAAAGCATCCATCGCTAAACAGATAGAGATATGTTGCACGTACCGATCTGGTGGAGATGGCGGTGGAGGTGTAGCAGATGATGTCGCAGCAGTAAGGTTGTTGATGACAACGTTGTTGACGACATGGATGACGGGTCGAAGTAGACGGTGTTGAAGACGACGGTAGGCAGCACTTCCCGACTTGGACGGAAGGCGACCAGTGATGAAGAGCTTGAGTAGTCGCGCGGAGCGCTTCCCAAAAACCTAATTCGCCCTCTCCCGTACAGGATCGCAAGGACGAGCGGTTCTGGAGACCTGCTCTCCCGTTATCCGATGCACGTCGGCGCGCGGGATGGAGAAGGCTACGATGGCGGCGCAAGCAGAGAGAGGTGGAAAAATCCTAACTCGTGTATTAGATGTGTTTCTGCGGTAGCCGGGCAGGAGATTATATAGGCTCAGGAAACCCTAGGCAACGTGGGCCATGCCCACGTCGCACGAACGTTTCGAGTCGGTTACACATAGCCCACGGTCTGGGAGCGACCCGAACTGACTAACTGCGACGCGTCCGTCTAGAACTCTGTTCGTTTTCCTGAGCTGCAAAAAGTAAGGAAAGTCTCGGCGCGAGGCTCAATCCACTCACCACGAGCGCTCCAATCAACTCACCACGAGCGCGGTGTGCGTCGTGTCGTGTCGTGTCGTGTCGTGTCGAGACGAGCGAGCGAGGAGGAGGAGGAGGAGCGCGCGTGAACCACTCCTATTCTTACTCACTTACTAGTGGTGGAACAACCCACCTTATAAGGTGGTCTAACTTCCTCCCAACTTTCCATGTGGGACTAAACTTCCCACCTCTTGCCACTCCCTAGTGAGATGCCACCCACTTGGGCTCAAACTCACATGGGCTGCCACAATGTAGGCTTTGAGATTTATAGGAAAATCTGAAATCTAGTATGGGCCACTAAGTGTGGGCCCAATATTTCAACAATCCCCCACCAGATTTCAAATCCCCATTTAGAGATTTACCAATACTCGTTGCTTGTTTATATACCAGTGTTTCAGCAGAGACTGTTAAGTTGAACTTCCGCCTAGAATCTTAAGCTACATCCATTCACACTTGAACAATGGACTAAGCCTTGAATTGCAAGTTTTGTGTGAACATGGTTTCACTCAAAGTCATAACCAGTACATGGCTGCCAGTAGCCTACCCCGCGGGTGAAGCATATGCGTCGTACTTCGTGGTCTCTTCATGAGTTTACTAGAGATCACCCAAATCTCATAGATTGCGACGTATAACAATCGGACTCATTGATTGCGCGTAATTAACACGTCCGTTGGGAACCCCAAGAGGAAGGTATGATGCGCACAGCAGCAAGTTTTCCCTCAGTAAGAAACCAAGGTTATCAAACCAGTAGGAGCCAAGAAGCACGTTGAAGGTTGATGGCGGAGGAGTGTAGTGCGGCGCAACACCAGGGATTCCGGCGCCAACGTGGAACCTGCACAACACAATCACAGAACTTTGCCCCAACGTAACAGCGAGGTTGTCAATCTCACCGGCTTGCTGTAAACAAAGGATTAGATGTATAGTGTGGAAGATGATGATTGTTTGCAAAGAACAGTAAAGAACAATTGCAGTAGATTGTATTTCAGATGTACAGAATAGGACCGGGGTCCACAGTTCACTAGTGGTGTCTCTCCCATAAGATAGCAGATGTTGGGTGAACAAATTACAGTTGGGCAATTGACAAATAAAGAAGGCATAACAATGCACATACATATATCATGATGAGTACTATGAGATTTAATCGGGGCATTACGACAAAGTACATAGACCGCTATCCAAGCATGCATCTATGCCTAAAAAGTCCACCTTCAGGTTATCATCCGAACCCCTCCAGCATTAAGTTGTAAACAACGGACAATTGCATTAAGTATGGTGCGTAATGTAATCAACACAAATATCCTTAGACAAAGCATCGATGTTTTATCCCTAGTGGCAACAAGACATCCACAACCTTAGAACTTTCCGTCACTCGTCCCAGATTTAATGGAGGCATGAACCCACTATCGAGCATAAATACTCCCTCTTGGAGTCACAAGTATCAACTTGGCCGGAGCCTCTACTAGCAACGGAGAGCATGCAAGAACATAAATAACATATATGATAGATTGATAATCAACTTGACATAGTATTCAATATTCATTGGATCCCAACAAACACAACATGTAGGATTACAAATAGATGATCTTGATCATGATAGGCAGCTCACAAGATCTAACATGATAGCACAATGGGGAGAAGACGACCATCTAGCTACCGCTATGGACCCATAGTCCAGGGGTGAACTACTCACACATCGATCCGGAGGCGATCATGGCGATGAAGAGACCTCCGGGAGATGATTCCCCTCTCCGGCAGGGTGCCGGAGGCGATCTCCTGAATCCCCCGAGATGGGATTGGCGGCGGCGGCGTCTCTGGAAGGTTTTCCGTATCGTGGCTCTCGGTACTGGGGGTTTCGCGACGGAGGCTTTAAGTAGGCGGAAGGGCAGGTCAGGAGGCGTCACGGGGGCCCCACACAATAGGGCCGCGCGGGCCCCTTGATGGCCGCGCCGCCCTGTTGTGGCGGCGCCTCGTGGCCCCACTTCGTGACTCCTTCGGTCTCCTGGAAGCTTCGTGCAAAAATAGGACCCTGGGCGTTGATTTCGTCCAATTCTGAGAATATTTCCTTACTAGGATTTCTGAAACCAAAAACAGTAGAAAAAAGCAACTGGCTCTTCGGCATCTCGTCAATAGGTTAGTGCCGGAAAATGCATAAATATGACATATAAAGTGTATAAAACATGTGAGTATCATCAAAAAAGTAGCATGGAACATAAGAAATTATAGATACGTTTGAGACGTATCAAGCATCCCAAGCTTAGTTCCTACTCGCCCTCGAGTAGGTAAACGATAACAAACATAATTTCTGAAGTGACATGCTATCATAATCTTGATCATACTATTGTAAAGCATATGAGATGAATGCAGCGATTCGAAGCAATGATGAAGATAATGAGTAAACTAATGAATCATATAGCAAAGACTTTTCATGAATAATACTTTCAAGACAAGCATCAATAACACTTGCATAAGAGTTACTCATAAAGCAATAAATTCAAAGTAAAGGCATTGAAGCAACACAAAGGAGATTAAGTTTCAGCGGTTGCTTTCAACTTCAACATGTATATCTCATGGATAATTGTCAACATAAAGCAATATAACAAGTGCAATAAGTAAACATGTAAGAATCAATGCACACAGTTGATACAAGTGTTTGCTTCTAAGATAGAAAGAATAGGCAAACCGACTCAACAATAAAGTAGAAGATAGGCCCTTCGCAGAGGGAAGCATTGATTACTATATTTGTGCTAGAGCTTTTCATTTTGAAAACAAGAAACAATTTTGTCAACGGTAGTAATAAAGCATATGTGTTACGTATAAGACATCTTATAAGTTGCAAGCCTCATGCATAGTATACTAATAGTGCTCGCACCTTGTCCTAATTAGCTTGGGTTAACACGGATTATCATTGCATAGCATATGTTTCAACCAAGTGTCACAAAGGGTACCTCTATGCCGCCTGTACAAGGTCTAAGGAGAAAGCTCGCATTGGATTTCTCGCTTTTGATTATTCTCAACTTAGACATCCATACCGGGACAACATAGACAACAAATAATGGACTCCTCTTTAATGCATAAGCATTCAACAATAGTTATTATTCTCATAAGAGATTGAGGATTAGCTGTCCACACTGAAACTTTGATACGTCTCCGACGTATCGATAATTTCTTATGTTCCATGCCACATTATTGATGATATCTACATGTTTTATGCACACTTTATGTCATATTTATGCATTTTCTGGAACTAACCTATTAACAAGATGCCGAAGTGCCGCTTGTCGTTTTTCGCTGTTTTTGGTTTCGAAATCCTAGTAACGAAATATTCTCGGAATTGGACGAAATCAACGCCCGTGTTCCTATTTTCACCGGAAGCATCCAGAACACCCGAGAGCCGCCAGAGGGGGGCCCTGTGGGCCCAAGACGACAGGGTGGCGCGGCCTGGGCCCTGGCCGCGCCCCCCTATGGTGTCGCCGCCTCGTCGCCCCTCCGACTCCGCCTCTTCGCCTATTTAAAGGTCCCTAACCTAAAACCTCGATACGAAAAAACCACGGTACGAGAAACCTTCCAGAGCCGCCGCCATCGCGAAGCCAAGATCTGGGGGACAGGAGTCTCTGTTCCGGCACGCCGCCGGGACGGGGAAGTGCCCCCGAAGGCTCCTCCATCGACACCACCGCCATCTTCATCAACGCTGCTGTCTCCCATGAGGAGGGAGTAGTTCTCCATCGAGGCTCGGGGCTGTACCGGTAGCTATGTGGTTCATCTCTCTCCTATGTGCTTCAATACAATAATCTCATGAGCTTCCTTACATGATTGAGATTCATATGATGATGCTTGTAATCTAGATGTCATTATGCTAGTCAAGTGGGTTTTACTTATGTGATCTCCGGAGACTCCTTGTCCCACGTGTGTAAAGGTGATAGTGTGTGCACCGTGTGGGTCTCTTAGGCTATATTTCACGTAATACTTATTCGCTGTTATGAATGACATAGTGAAGTGCTTATTTATATCTCTTTATGATTGCAATGTGTTTTGTATCACAATTTATCTATGTGCTACTCTAGTGATGTTATTAAAGTAGTTTTATTCCTCCTGCACGGTGTAATGGTGACAGTGTGTGCATCCGTGTTAGTACTTGGCTTAGGCTATGATTATGATCTCTTGTAGATTATGAAGTTAACTATTGCTATGATGGTATTGATGTGATCTATTCCTCCTACATAGTGTGAAGGTGACAGTGTGCATGCTGTGTTAGTACTTGGTTTAGTCGTGTTGATCTGTCTTACACTCTAAGGTTATTTAAATATGAACATTGAATTGTGGAGCTTGTTAACTCCGGCATTGAGGGTTCGTGTAATCCTACGCAATGTGTTCATCATCCAACAAGAGAGTGTAGAGTATGCATTTATCTATTCTGTTATGTGATCAATGTTGAGAGTGTCCACTAGTGAAAGTGTAATCCCTAGGCCTTGTTCCTAAATATCGCTATCGCTGCTTGTTTACTGTTTTACTGCGTTACTACTGCTACCATATTACCACCATCAACTACACGCCAGCAAGCTATTTTCCGGCGCCGTTACTACTGCTCATATTCATTCATACCACCTGTATTTCACTATCTCTTCGCCGAACTAGTACACCTATTAGGTGTGTTGGGGACACAAGAGACTTCTTGCTTTGTGGTTGCAGGGTTGCATGAGAGGGATATCTTTGACCTCTTCCTCCCTGAGTTCGATAAACCTTGGGTGACCCACTTAAGGGAAATTGCTGCTGTTCTACAAACCTCTGCTCTTGGAGGCCCAACACTGTCTACAAGAATAGAAGCTCCCGTAGACATCAAGCTATTTTCTGGCGCCGTTGTCGGGGAGGAAAGGTAAAAGGTACTCACACTCCGGATCTCGGCTACTAAGCTATTCTCGCCGTTGTAAGTACTCGAAGCTATTTCCTTTAGATCCTGCAATTGCATCTTTTTGTTTCTTGTTTACACTAGTTTGGCATAATGGACAAGAATGAGCTTCTTATTCTATTTCCTGATTTAAAACATGGATTGTTTGATGCGAAAATTAAAAAACCTATGAAATCTTATTTGCATGCTGGTAGTAATATTAGTATGAACGCTTTGAACACCATTGTTGATAATGATATAGAAAGTTCTAAGCTTGGGGAAGCTGGTTTTCATGATCTTTTTAGTCCCCCAAGCATTGAGGAGAAAATTTTCTTTGATGATACTTTGCCTCCTATTTATGATGATTATAATGATAGTGGTCTTTTGGTGCCACCTACTATGGAGAGTAAATTTTGTTGTGATTATACTATGCCTCCTACACTTGATGAGAATAATAATGATAGCTACTTTGTTGAATTTGCTCCCACTACTACTAATAAAATTGATTATGCCTATGTGGAGAGTAATAATTTTATGCATGAGACTCATGATAAGAATGCTTTATGTGATAGTTATATTGTTGAGTTTGCTCATGATGCTACTGAAAGTTATTATGAGAGAGGAAAATATGGTTGTAGAAATTTTCATGTTACTAAAATGCCTCTCTATGTGCTGAAATTTTTGAAGCTACACTTGTTTTATCTTCCTATGCTTGTTACTTTGTTCTTCATGAATTCATTTGTGTACAAGATTCCTTTTCATAGGAAGCATGTTAGACTTAAATGTGTTTTGAATTTGCTTCTTGATGCTCTCTTTTTGCTTCAAATACTATTTCTTGCGAGTACATCATAAAAACTGCTGAGCCCATCTTAATGGCTATAAAGAAAGAACTTCTTGGGAGATAACCCATGTGTTTATTTTGCTACAGTACTTTTATTTTGTATTTGTGTCTTGGAAGTTGTTACTACTGTAGCAACCTCTCCTTATCTTAATTTTGTTGCATTGTTGTGCCAAGTAAAATCTTTGATAGTAAGGTTCATACTAGATTTGGATTACTGCGCAGAAACAGATTTCTCTGCTGTCACGAATCTGGGCCTAATTCTCTGTAAGTAACTCATAAAATTATGTGTAATGTCCCAGGTTTAGAGACGATCGAGGGGTAGATTTTAGAAAGGGATGTGCATTGCATGGTAAATTCTGGGGAAATTTCGCGCTTTTAAACAAAAACTGCATCGAAGGGGGACAAGTTTCTCTCTCGACACCTTACCGGGTTAGGGTTTCGAGAGTGCGACAAACTTGCTCTTATTCAACTAAACTAGGGTTTTGGAGAAGAGAGAAGGGATGTTGCATCACAAACTTAAGTTGCATGATTGAATTCAAAATTAAGTTGCATGATTGAATTCAAACTTAAAGTTGAATTTGAATTTCAAATTCAAACATCAAATGGTTATCACATAATTCAAACTTGAGATAATTTAATAAACAATTATCATTAATCAAGATTATAAACAATTATGTAAAGCCCATTAAGGAAAATGGGAGCTTTATTGATAATCATACACATAATACATTGTCTTTACAATATTCAGAATTGAATTATTGAATTACAACACATTACAAGAATTGAAGAAATAGAAAAAGTAAAAGGAAAATTACAAGTTATTTAAATATCCTAAATACTAAAAGAACATCTTCACTTGATCTTGGAATTGATGATCTTCTGGATCATCTTGATCAATTACTTGAAACCTGCACACAAACACAAAGGAAATAAAACAAGTGTTATGCCAAGTGGCATAGCCACTTGGCAGGTTAGCAAAGAAATGGAAAAGGGAGGATATGCACAGGGATCAGTCGAGCTGATCCTTCTCAAGACCAAGTGCACATCACTTGCACACACACACACCCAGGCAGCACACAAGGCTTTGTGCATGCACAACAACACACACAAGCCTGGGGAGTCACCAAATTGGTGCCAGGCCAAGCTGTCGACCAGAGGAGCCAACAAAGGTTCATATAAAACCTTTTCACAGCCGAAACCCTAGCAGCTCATCGGCAGAATCTCCAAAGGGTAAGAACACCAAGAACAATAAGAACTGGAAGAACAGCCAGAGCTGCTCAACCTGTCCAAAATCACCACAGAATCAATTCAAGCTTCACAAGCTCACAAGGAGGAGCAGAACAAGCACCAGCTCATCCTTAAAGCAAACCAAGCAACCAGAAGCCATCCTCTACACCAACACCCCATTTCTAGGAGCTGGAGTGAGGTATACACAAAGCATCATGAGCAAGCATCTGTCTTGCTCATAAATAAGCATGTGCATCAATCACACACAAGCAAAAGGGTGTGGGTACCCTGTTGTATCATCATTTGGCTACCAGTCATATGATGCAAGCAAAATAAGGGTACAACCATTAGGAATGGATCCAAGGGAACACTGTTCAAGCCAATAGAATTAAAAGTGACTTAACCAGGGAAATCCAGCAAGGAACTAATCCCTATCAAGCTACCCAGCATTCACCTAGCAACACACAACTAGCTAAGCCATCAGATCACTGGACAGCTATCTGTCCAGTATGATTTCAACATCAAATAACCTAGCAGCCTATGAAAGACTACCAGGATTAGTGCACAGAAGCATCTAACAGGGGTAGGAGCAACCATTTCTAGCAGACACAGCCTTGCTAGGGTCACAACAGCTACCTAGCCACACAGGAAAGTCACCAAAGCAGTTTATCATTACCCAGAAGGGTTCAAATGGAGCTAGGGTTCCCAACAAATGTTGGCATCCCTCTAGCTCAATCAAATTAACTATAAGATGATCATAACTGCAAGCAGTTCACATCATTTATCCATCTAGTAAAGCAAGGAATTACAGATAAATGAAACAGTTAAGTAACTAAAGCACCAACATCTTGCCGATGAACCAATGGCTCACCGCAAGCATCGATGATGCTTGAGCAAGCATTAACACACACCAAGCACAAGTACAAGTGTCACACAGTACACTAGGAGAAGCACCAAGTAAGGCACGAGCAACGAGCCGGTGATGATCATTTGATCACCAGAGCTCGCTAGAGCATGCCAGGGCATGCTAGAATCAATCACCAGTATCACACATGAATTCTATGAATTAAACAACCACAGATAAGCAACAATTAGATCACAGACTAGCACATAAACCATTTTTATGATTGTATCCAGAAGCATATCATCAAGGAATTGATGTATATGGACAACAATTAAGCAAAGCCAAACCTACTATGAGCCAGAACTCAATAATCATCACACAAATAACACTCGTCTCTTGCTAAACAAGCAAGAATCAACCACAAGTAATGAACCGGAGGAGCTAGAGCTTATTACAAAGACAAGTAAGCAAGCAATAGCAAGTGGCCGGTGATGCTCGATGAGCATCTAGCCGGATGATAGCATGTATAACCTCAAGGGTGAGCAGGGACAAGAATCAAAGGAAGCACACATCACAGCGAGGATTTGCACAAGCACATAGACTAGAGCAAGCATGGCAATTGCAAACACAAGCAAGCAAGCATACGTAGCAGCAGCGAGCTAAGCGCAGCAGAGCAGCAGAACCAGCATGGCAGACCTCCACAAGGAGGAAAGCCATGGCCAGAGCACATAGAAGAGAAGGAAGAACAAGCACAGAGGGTAAGAGAGAGGCGGCGCATGTACCTGGAGCGAGCAGACGGCAGGCGTAGCCGTGGCGGCCACGGCGGCGCGCGCCGAAGGCACGGCGGCACCTGGCCAGGCCATGCCAGGCCCGACTAGCGCCGCAGCACTCCACACCACGGTGGGAAGGCCCGACGGCACCATCACGCCTGAGGCGCCGGTGAGCACCGCACCACCGTGCGGACAAACGAGAGGGGGATCAGCGAAGGGGCGGCTAGAACCAGATCGATGCCGTGGATCTGGTGCGCCGTCGCGTGGCGGTGCAGATGCGCCCCATGGCGAGGGCCATGGCGGCCGGGAATCGCCGGAATCGGCCGGCGACGGTGAGGGCGACGCAGATCGCCAGAGAGAGGAGAGGGGATTAGGGTTAGGTCGAGCGGCGCGAGGAGGTGGGCGAGTGAGCGACCGCTTGGGTCGGTTGGACCCGAGCTGGTTTAGCCCAACCCACTGGGCTCCACTGACAGGTGGGCCCAGGGGCAATATAGACATTTCACAATTCCATTTAAAACAAGAAACTTTGGAATTAAAAAGAAAATTGATAAGAGCTCTAAAAAAATAATTAAAAATATGAAAATCAATCAGCATAAAATTATCTATCCAAATAAAATATCAAAGAGAATTTTTAAAGACAATTATGAATAAGTCTTAATTTGATGATTTAAATAATAATTTAAAGTACACATATTATTTTCAATAATGAAAATAAGTCCATTAATATCATTGGACTTTAAAAACACCTTGCCAACATTTCAAGGTTGTATCTTACTTTAAATCAAGTATCCCCAAAATATTCTTAGTATTAACCTCTTACATGAAATAATAACGACATCGGAAGGGGGAACAAACCCTAAAAATGAAATCATGCATAATTGCTTCTTTAACCATTGCCCTTATCGGACAATGATGCTATTTTTCAGAACCAGAGGACAAGGGTCAGTCCACACCTTCCAACTGCAAAACTTTGCAGTGTTCAGGCAAGTTCATCACTTGCTCATGTCATTCGAGTATTTCTATCAAATTACTTGCAAAGTATTATGGTTATCACTATTGCATACAAACCAAAACCACTACTTTCATAATTATGAATATGACTATGTTGTGGGCAATGGAACCATGGATTGTGTTGATATGGTGGAGGTTCCATTGCAAGGGTTAATATCCATCTAGGATTAAACAACAAATGTCGCCAAGTGATTCTTGTGCCGTAATACCCGTGTTAACCATAAGATCCGGAGTGGGACGGAGTAGTCAAAAGTGTTTCCACCTCTCGTTCATCAACGGATGCGCTTACCGTAGCGGCTTGTGTCTTCCGGAGCAACTTGAGGGTGGGGAGCCCCTTCTAATTCCCCACGGTATAGCTGTTGCTTACCGTAGCGGTTGCTGCTTGCGGAACAACTTGAGGGTGGGGATCCCCTTCTAATTCCCCACGGTAATGTGGTCTATGATGGGTTGCGGCTACCGGCGAAGGAGTTTGGTTAACGAGTCCCAAAATGTTGTCGTGGTCGGGGTCCATCCTTAATTGGTGTAAGAGGACCGACGAGGACCCAGGGTCGGGGTATGCAACAAAGGGTGGGTGTTCGAGGTAGCGGAGGAACATGATTGGCTAGACCTTATACCGGGCCTCACACCGAAGGAAGTGTGGATGGGAAAGCTGCCCGGTTGGCACCAAGGTTAAGATCTCTTATGGGAAAAGCAACACACCTCTGCAGAGTGTAAAGAACTGTGACCTGTCACTCCCTGTTCCGGGATAAGGAACTGCGAACGCGGCCGGAAAGGAGCTCCATGAAGTTCTAGTAAACCGGTGAAGGCTGACGGACATAACTCTTTGAAATAAAAGCAATCTCTTGAAGAAATGTTTATCAAAACTTGCATTGATATTAGACTTTCTGGTCTAATATCGTAGCTAGTGCATTAAACACCTCTTATCTATAATGAACTTGTTGAGTACGCTCGTACTCATACCACTCTTAAATCCCATGCTTAGATTGTCTGAATCGTCCGGAGGAGGACTACGACAACAATGAAGGAGCCGAGATCATCGGCTACGATGAACCGGACCTCTCGAGAGGTGTTGAAGGCGTAGACTATCTCATAGTCTACGGATCCGGGAGGCTTCCGGAGGAGATCAAGCCTAGAGACATCCAAGTAGTAGTAGTAACCGAGCAGCCCGAACTCTTAGTATTTAGCTGCTCGAGGCAATAAATGTATAGTTTAATGAGACTCGTCTCGTTGTAAGCTAAGTTGGGTTCACCTCGAACCCGGGAGTATTCCTCCGAGGACCCAAGAGGAGCTCCAAGACAATATATGTTTGATGCTTGTAATAATAAGTGAATGAGTTATGGACCCCGCTATGTTCTCGTTGTACTACTCGAGGGATGTAATATTTGCGGAATGGTACTTCGTGAATGTTATATCAACGACTGGCATACTACAACATGCAGTGGTATGCAGGGTCACCACAGTTGGTATCAGAGCAAAGGCTTTGACCTTAGGTTGGAACCTAGTAAATGGGACCGAACGTTAGGAGTCAAATAGGACTAGTAAAGAATTCTCTAAAAAGTATGGTGTATATTCACTTGAGAATACAACAATCATATCTTTTAGTGCGATAATTCTTTATTATCTCTATTATGATGCATTATTACTAATCTCATAATCTTTCTATTTCTACAGCCAACATGGCAAGTTCACGTCCGGACGAAACGTGAAGGTGATGGATTCCATACCGAGTGAATACGAAGGAGGACTTGCGGATATTCTACGAGCCATGTTACTTGAATTTGGGTGTGATCCCCAGATTCAAGTAAAGAAATACATGTACTATGATGGTACTGTATTGGCCAAATGTAGGGTAGGGCTACGACTTCCCGAATCTTTGGGAATGAGCGTAGTAATGCCATCAGGGGAAGCCCGAACTATGAACACAGCCTACCATATCGCCGTTATGAGAGCCATAACCGATATTCGGGAGCATAAGACGAAAGAGCTTATGGGTTCCGAATTCACACACATTCCTCATATGGAGGAGGACGATGATCCCATGCTGAACCATTTCAAATATGCCAAAAGCAAACCAGCCGAAGCAGCCAAATACATGGAAAATAGCCGCAACTTCATATCATTACTCTTTCAGTTGAACCGTCATTTGACGGGAGCAATTGATACAATGCTAGAGGAGTTTACTGAACCCAAGGAGGAGACTAGGGGGAAGGAACCTATGGAGAATGAGGTGCACACACCCGTCTACTCAGCCGGTGATTATATCGAGTATAGATCCTTTTGAGCGGGAAGCTACACTGTTACACCCGGGAACTATCTGGGAAGTTCCTATGGGGGATATGAGGGTGGAGAGGAATCCGGGAACAATCAGCGTTCCGTGACTCCGATAGAAAACTCCGGGGGTTGGCGTTGGGGGTCCGATACGGGAACTCATAGTACCACAGCGTATTATGATGGGGAGATGAATGAAGATGCCACGACCCAGCACCAGAGTTATCTGTGGAATGAGGAGGAAGTTGGAGGGTATCCGACACAGGTTGAGTCGGATACGGATGTAGGAAATACCTATGGTGTAGGTACATGGGAGTACACCCGATGGGTGGATTATGATGCACTGAATGATCAGTTTGTGAACACTGATTTCGCCCTAGGATCATCATCGGATTCCGACTACCAGCCAACGGGGAGACCTTATGTTCCAGGTTTTGTCGAGAGAATGACACGTTCGACCGGATGGAAGCCTGGAATGTATCGGGAGTGAAGATCGTCTAGAGACTACCAAGGGAAGCAAAGCTACAATACACAAGTACCACGTGTATTGTAGAGTGTAATATTTTGTAGAAATTTGTATATATACTTTAATAAGTGAGTTTGCATACTCACATCGACTTGAGTATTGTAATAAGACCACTTAAGTATGTAAATTTATGGTATATGTTTTGTATGATTTGGATTTGCTTCTTGATTTCCATTGCGTGACTAGTTCTGTGCACAATGTTGAGCTCATAAAACTTGCGCATGGAGTAACTATGAGTATCTGTTATCACCAGGATTTGACCGAGTCAGAGGTGGGCCGCGATCGAGATGGACGTGAAGAAATATATATATAGAAGAAGTATGTGGATCGGCCTTTTATACCAGGTTGGGCTTAATTGCCCGGATATCTGTAACATATTAGATCACATCTTAGTTTAGAGATAGAATCTTACTCGTGCACGGCTTAGTGCACGACCACATTAGGAAGTCCGCGGGACTATAAATATGTATCTAGGGTTTATGGAATAAACAACCAACGTTCAACCACAAACAAATCTCGGCGCATCGCCAACCCCTTCGTCTCGAGGGTTTCTACCGGTAAGCATCATGCTGCCTAGATCGCATCTTGCGATCTAGGCAGCACAAGCCTGCCTACGTTGTTCATGCGTTGCTCGTATCGAAGCCTTTTTGATGGCGAGCAACGTAGTTATCTTAGACATGTTAGGGTTAGCATTGTTCTTCATGCTGCATGCTTTCGTAGTGCAACCCTTGCATGTCTAGCCGCCCTTACGCCTATCTTAGGCGTAGGGGCGGCACCCCGCTTGATCATAGTTTAGTAGATCTGATCCGTTACGATTGCTCCTTGTTCTACAAGGATTAGTTTAATATCTGCAATAGTTAGGCCTTACGAAGGGGGAGGATCCAGCGGCACGTAGGGTGTCGTTCGTTGGCCCTAAGCAGGATGTTCCGAGGATCAACCTCGTGTTGGTTTTTAGGCCTTGTTTAGGATCGGCTTACGATCACCGTGCGTGGCCGCGAGGCCCAACCTGGAGTAGGATGATCCGATTATGCGGTGAAAACCCCACATCGTCGTAGATCTCATTAGCTTTACCTTGATCAAGCAGGACCACCATATATTCGGACACCTCGTCTGAATCATGGGTGGATCGGCTCTTTGAGCCGATTCACGGGATAACTTGAGAGCCGATCGAGGCTCGTATTTAACGTTTACGTGTGTGCCCTGCAGAAACTAAGCGAGGCATCATCCACACCTTCCCCGACCAGGTATAGGTCAGGTGGCACGCCCTTGTGATAAACATCGGTGCGTGCGACCAGGAGGCTTTGCGGGCCGTCGCTCAGAGGGACTAGGGCCAGCCGCAGCCCTAGTTGTTCCCGGCTCTACGGTGTTGCTCGTCTCTGCCCGCCAGTGGGTTTCTGACGTCAACACATTCTGGCACGCCCGGTGGGACACCCTTCGACATCCACCACGTCGCCGTCTACATCCGAGATGGCGGAAATCACTCCGGTCAAGTACGAGGACCTGCCTGATGACCTCAAGAAGAAGCACGACGAAATCAAGGCAGCCCTCGAAGCCGAACTCATCGGCTCCTTCCACCGAACCCGCTCCCATGGCGTCAGGTGGAAGGGTTTCACACCTGAAGGCGCACTCGATGGAGTGGACTTGTCCGCCCCGTCAGAAGAACGCACCAGGTCGCTGCGGCGAGGAGATCAACTACATGGTGGCTCATTCGCCGCACCGCCACTCCGAGAGCTCGGTGAACACCTTGGAGCGTGTCGCTCCGCGCGTCGTCCGAGAGATCATGAGTCACCGGTACTCCCCGTCGGGACCGGCTCTGGGTACTTTCAAAGGAGAGATGCCGCTCCAGCCCCGGCCCGTTCGCATGGGCAGCACCGGAACCGCCGAACTCATCGGCATACGTCGTCTACAAGATTGGTGGTGATCCTAGTGACTACCAATTCCTGCCTGAGCCACCTAAGGAGGTCCCGCACGGATACGCGTGCGCATACGTGCCGGACGACAACGCCTGGGCACTCTCGAACCAGGCTGCAATAACAGCGGCCTCTGGAACGGCAGGAGGAACGTCAGGAGCCGATCTCGAGAAGCGGTCGTGGCCGGCTAAGTACGCCACCCCGACAAACCTCCGCAGCCCAGCTCCTGCAGCTTGGCTTAGAACCAGAAAAACAAGCATGGATGGTTAAGTATGCCACCCCGGCGAATCTTCAGGGTTCGACACCTTCAGCCATCTCAACGGATCAGATTTGTGCAATTCTGAAAGATCAGTTCGGCATGATGCCGAAAAGGAAGGCGTTCGGCTACACCAAGCCGTACCCCAACAGCTACGAACTGATCCCGCTGCCACCCAAATATCGGCTCCCGGACTTCACAAAGTTCGGTGGGTCGAGGGGTCCAGCTCCATCGAGCATGTGAGCCGATATTTGGCACAGCTGGGCACGATCTCAGCCTCAGATGAGTTGCGCGTGAGGTTCTTCTCACAGTCCCTCACAGGATCGGCTTTCGGGTGGTACACATCGCTACCACCGAACTCCATCCAAACTTGGAAGCAGTTGGAAGAGCAGTTCCATGAACAGTATCATTCGGAAGCTTCCGAGTCTAGCATTGCCGATCTAGCATAGCTACGTCAGAAGCGCGGAGAAACTGTGACAGAATACATCCAGCGCTTCAGGAATCTTAGGAACCGATGCTTTTCGGTTCGTATAACTGAAAAGGAAGCAGTCGAGTTGGCAGTAGCAGGCCTTGCAACACAACTCAAGGACACGGCCTCCCAAGCAGATTATCCCTCGCTGGCGCACATGGTTCAGAAACTTTCAGCATATGAATAGCGCCACCCGGACCTGTACCAAGACAAGTTCAAGCGTGCAGTAGCCCTGGTTGATGCGGAGGAAGACGAAGTTCCTGCGGGAGACCAAGAAGTAGCAGTGGCTGAGTGGACTCGGGAGGAACCCCCGTGTCTTGCAAATGGGTAAAGCCACCAGGCCCGCCCAGGGGATTTGATTTTGACGTGACCAAGACTGAGCAAATCTTCGACCTCCTACTCAAGGAAAAGTAGTTGAAGATACCTGAAGGTCTCAAATTCCCCACGGCGCAAGAGCTGAATGGAAAGCCGTATTGCAAATGGCACAACTCGCTCTCCCATGCCACCAACGACTGCAGGGTGTGGCGTCAGCACATCCAAGCGGCGATAGAGAACGGGCGTCTAATTTTCAACCAGTACGCCATGAAGGTCGACACACACCCCTTCCCCGCCGTAAACATGGTGGAGTATGCTTGCCATGCAGGGTGCCAGCCGGGTTTCCTGTGCAATATCAACATGGTAGATCTTGGACACCACGCTGGCAGGGATGGAGATGAGGGCAGCTGCTCTCATGACGAAGAAACAGAGGAAGCCGCTCCACGCGATCGGCTCCGCCAAGACGGCAAGCGCTACGTAACAGAGGGAGAAGTGAAGAATATAAGATATCAGCGACCTCTCTCTGATCACCTCCTCAACAAGTATGTGAGTAATTACGACCAACGCCGACGGTCCAGCGACGATGATGAAAGAGTTCGTTTGGCCAGAGAAGCCAGAAGACATCGTCGGCAGAATCGCGATGAGGAGGAGCACGAGCGTTGTGCCAAGGAAAAGGCAAGGGAGCAAGACGACGAGGACATGCACTGGGATTGTCCTTTCTTCGAGCACCGCTGGGATTCAGGAATGAGCCGATTGCCAACAATCGGCAATTGCCCGTAATGCAACCGGAAGAAGAAGGAGGCAGCCAACGTGTCCGTGTTCGAGCGCTTAGGACCTCTCCCGCCACAGAGCAAACGAGCTGAGTCCCCTCGGTTGGAAGATCTCGAAGATTCAGAAGACGAGGGGGAAGAAGAAGACAGATACCACCGGCCAAGGTGGTGCCCCGACGGACTCGGCCGTTCCCGCAAACGCAGGGTTCAACGATTGCGCGGCCTGGAAGAAGCCGAGAGGTTATACTTGCACACATTGAGGAAGGCAAGGCCTGATCTGGCTGCAAAGGTTCAGCGAACCCTGGATGAAGAGGGACGTCCACGGAAAATGGAGTGGCGCCCCAAGCAAAGGAAAGCCAATGATGAAGCATCGGCTGGCACGAACATGGTGCTCGTTCTTCCGACGAAGCTCAGTGCTCCACGGTTACACGATACATCCAAGGTGGACGACAGCAAGCGCACCAACATGATAAAATCAGAGATTGGGCTGGTTCGGTCTACCGGCCTGAACGAGTAGCAAGAGCACATCAATGAGCAAACGTGGCGAGGATGATCCTTGTGATCGGCCCCAAAAATTTATGAAGGGACATTACAAAACCTTCACCGAGCAAGCAACGTGGAGGCCGATTCCAGACAATCGGCCAAAATTATCCTCACCCACCATTCTGCCTGGGTTCAACATGTTATCCAACAGAGCCGATACCATCAATTCTCTTGACAGAATTGGCTCGGGGGGCACCCAGGTGGATAAAATACGAGGATATGCAACGGGAGCATCTCATCTTTTGGTGATGGGTATTGGAATATGGGGGCCGATGCACAGGTCGGCCGTAAAAAAAAAAAAACAAAATATGAAAATTCGAAAATTTTCGAGCACAGCCGATGCAGCAGACATTGACTTAAGAGGAGATTTTTTATGAAGGAACTCCTCAATGGAGTAGTTTGGGGGCTCAGATCCTCTCTTCAAGAACAATGCCAGGAGCAGCCTAGACGTGCAGATCAGGTCAAGGATGGATTGCATGAAATCCACCAAAAGAAAAGAGCCGATCTAGCCGGCAAGTTGCAGGAAGAACTGAAGGAGCTCGGGGGCAGCTCGCCTTGAAGGCTCTCTGCTTTGAGAAGCCGATTTATGTTCAAATCGGCTGGCTCTGCATAAAAAACTTCCCCACACACGATCAAGCCCAGGTCCATACAGCTAATTCGCGTATCCTCGTCTCTGTTTTGGCTGAGACTCGGGGGGCAACAGGCCTATGGATGCCTTGTTCTTAAGAGCCGATTGGAGTTACCTCGGTTGTTATTGCATCATGATCGTCTCAGGGAGGAACTGGGAAGGAAAAGCCGTCGTCTGGTACGAGGTTTGGACCGTGCTGGTGCTGCAAGAAAAGGGGGGATTGGTTCCTCAAATTAGCCGATGAATAGTCATTGGCTGCGGGGCTGCAAAACGCCACGATTGAGAAAATCAATGATAGCCCGATTCGTCACTATCGGTCTTGGTGTGGCAAGCGGAAGGATGGAAATTGGATTAATGAAAGGAGAAGTTGGAAGAACAGTTCTCATTAATTCAAAGGAGCAGCTTTACAAGAAGAGCCGATGACTCTCAAAAGAGGGATCTAGTGCCTAGTGCACTGCTACTGCTAGTCCTATTCTACTAGTCGTCGCTGTCCTCATCATCGCCGTCGTCGAGGTCGTCGGCGCTGCTCCCAGGAAGCTCTTCGCCATTGCTGCCCCAGCCGTCCGCTGGAGCCTCCTCCTCCTCCTCGTCATCATCATCGTCCTCGCTATCCGCCCAGCCGCGGAAGCGCTTCGTTGGAGGATACCCGATAGAGGCGGAGGAATCAACTTCCTCCTCCTCATCTTCTTCCTCGTCGTCATCATCGTCCTCGCTGTCCGCCCACATGCGGGAGCGTTTCTTCGGCGGGAGCCTGGCAGAGAGGGAGGCCTTGGTATTCTCCGCTTCTCCTCCCTTCTTCTCCTTGTCCGAGGGGATGGGGTGCTCCCCGGAGCGGAGATCGTCCTCTTCTTTGCTCTTCGGCAACGGTTGGAGAGAGGTGCCTGAAGCAGAGGAGGAAGAGGAAGACATGGCTGCAGGAGAGAAGGGTTTTTTGGTTTGGTGAACAGAGCAGAGCAAGGCGATGGAGTGGTGAACTGTTTGGCACAGATAAATAAAGAGAGTGTAGTGGAGATTTAATGCCATACGTTTCTCGAGGGCGTGAGGCCGAAATTGACGATTCATACAGAGGAGCCTGGGAGGCGAGGCGTAATGATGGAAGATTCTGCGGCAGCTCTGCTCTGCCACGACATGACCTGACGAAAGAAAGCGTAATGATTTTGGAAATGTCATTTCCAAAACCAGGGGGGCATGTGTTATCACCAGGATTTGACCGAGTCAGAGGTGGGCCGCGATCGAGATGGACATGAAGAAATATATATATAGAAGAAGTATGTGGATCGGCCTTTTATACCAGGTTGGGCTTAATTGCCCGGATATCTGTAACATATTAGATCACATCTTAGTTTAGAGATAGAATCTTACTCGTGCACGGCTTAGTGCACGACCACATTAGGAAGTCCGCGGGACTATAAATATGTATCTAGGGTTTATGGAATAAACAACCAACGTTCAACCACAAACAAATCTCGGCGCATCGCCAACCCCTTCGTCTCGAGGGTTTCTACCGGTAAGCATCATGCTGCCTAGATCGCATCTTGCGATCTAGGCAGCACAAGCCTCGCCTACGTTGTTCATGCGTTGCTCGTATCGAAGCCTTTTTGATGGCGAGCAACGTAGTTATCTTAGACATGTTAGGGTTAGCATTGTTCTTCATGCTGCATGCTTTCGTAGTGCAACCCTTGCATGTCTAGCCGCCCTTACGCCTATCTTAGGCGTAGGGGCGGCACCCCGCTTGATCATAGTTTAGTAGATCTGATCCGTTACGATTGCTCCTTGTTCTACAAGGATTAGTTTAATATCTGCAATAGTTAGGCCTTACGAAGGGGGGGAGGATCCAGCGGCACGTAGGGTGTCGTTCGTTGGCCCTAAGCAGGATGTTCCGAGGATCAACCTCGTGTTGGTTTTTAGGCCTTGTTTAGGATCGGCTTACGATCACCGTGCGTGGCCGCGAGGCCCAACCTGGAGTAGGATGATCCGATTATGCGGTGAAAACCCCACATCGTCGTAGATCTCATTAGCTTTACCTTGATCAAGCAGGACCACCATATATTCGGACACCTCGTCTGAATCATGGGTGGATCGGCTCTTTGAGCCGATTCACGGGATAACCTGAGAGCCGATCGAGGCTCGTATTTAACGTTTACGTGTGTGCCCTGCAGGAAACTAAGCGAGGCATCATCCACACCTTCGCCCGCCAGTGGGTTTCTGACGTCAACAGTATCATCTTGTGTTGCAGAACTAGGGGGTTATGTCGGGAGCGTTAGGAGAGGAGACCGAAGTGCAGCGCATGGAGCGCGAAGCCAAACAAAAGGAAGAGGCTGACGAAGCAGCCAGGAATCAGTTTCCACCACCACCACCACCCATGACGCAGCAAAATTTTATCCAGTACATGCAACTGGTAGAGGAGAGACAGCGTGTAACACTGGAGCAGCAGAACAAATTCTTCCAAGATTTGCTGCAGCAGAACAGGGTGGAGAGACCTGAAAACCCGGGAGTCACATTAGCCGACTTCCAAAACACCAAGCCTATATCTTTCGCATACGCGCCCGAGCCAATGGACGCGGAAGATTGGCTTATGGATACTGAGCGAAAGCTCAATACCGTTGGTTGTAATGACCAAGAGAAAGTTCGTTATGCTACACACTTGTTGTGTGGACCTGCCGCATCATGGTGGGACAATATTGTAGCCGTTTACCCGACTGGAAAGGTATTTAACTGGGAGGAATTTGCAAGAAAGTTTAGGGAATCCAATGTCCCTGAAAGTATTGTGGAGCTGAAGCGCCGAGAATTTGAAAGTCTCGAGCAGAAGGACAAGGCAATCCTGACTTATGTCAGGGAATTTTCTAAACTGTCCCGGTACGCTGTTGAAGAAGTCAACACCGAGGACAAGAAGAAGAAGAGATTTCTGAGGGGGTTAAGTCCCCAGTTCAAAGTACAACTCCGTATGATGAGAGCGACGGAGTTTCAAGAGTTGGTGGATGCAGCCATCACTCTGGAAGATGATTTCAAACAACTGCAGGAGGAAAAGAGGAAGAAGGCCAAGTTTGAGCCTAAGAGGTTTGTTAGTAACAAGCCCAATACCAGCTTGAGTTTCAAGCCAAGATACAACAACAACAACAGCAACAACAACAGCAACTACTACGGTAGTAGGAGGAACCAAGCGTTTCAGACTGCAAACCAGATTGTCTGTCGCATTTGTGGATTCCGAGGTCATACCTCGAAGGATTGCAAGAAGCCAAAGATTATATGCTTTGGTTGTCGCCAGGAGGGGCACATGCTGAAGGACTGCCCCAAGAGAAACACTGGAGGAGGTCAATCTGGAGGAGGAGGAAGTCGAGGAGGAAACACCGGAGGAAACTGGAAGAATAAGAAGCCCTTCGGCAAGCTGAACTGCACCAGTCCGGAGGAGGTGGTCAACTCGATCGAGGCGGTGATAGGTACGCTTCGGATACTCACTCATCCCGGCAAAGTACTTTTTGATACTGGTGCAACTACATCATTCATTTCTCAACAATTCATCACCAAACATGGGATTAGTTGCACTAAGTTAGATACACCCATAACCATACTTTCTGCGGGGGGAACGATAGTAGTAACCCATACCAAACAAAAACAAGTCATTATGATCAATAAGTGCGCGTTTGACGCGGACATGTTCATTTTACCGATGAAGGACATTGATGTCATTCTTGGTATGAACTGGTTAGAAGCTAATGGAGCATTGACCGACTGTGTGAGCAAAACAGTATCTTTGAAAAGCCCCGACGGAAGTAGAATGATTTACCAAGGAGACAAACATACACAGATTGAAGTGGAGCTACAGCTGAACAACATGAAGGAAGTGAAATTGGAGGATATACCTGTAGTAAATGAATTCCAGGATGTGTTTCCTGCGGAATTACCTGGTATGCCACCAGATAGGGAGATAGAATTCACTATCGACCTAATTCCAGGAACAACACCGATTGCTAAGGCACCATACAAGATGGGGCCCAAGGAGTTGAAAGAACTTAAAGAGCAACTGGATGACTTGGAACAAAAGGGATTCATTCAGGAGAGTGTTTCACCATGGGGATCACCTGTGATCTTCGTGGATAAAAGAGATGGAGGAAGAAGGATGTGCGGAGACTACCGGAACTTGAACAATGTGACCATCAAGAACAAGTATCCACTTCCAAGAATACAAGATCTATTTGATCAAGTGAGAGGCGCGGGAGTCTTTTCCAAGATTGATCTAAGATCCGGTTATCACCAGATAAAGATCAAGAAGGAAGACGTTCCGAAAACTGCCTTTGTCTCAAGGTATGGACACCATGAATACCTTGTAGTGCCTTTTGGATTAACAAATGCCCAAACAATTTTCATGAATCTCATGAATAAGATTTTCATGCCATGTCTAGACAAGTTCGTCATCGTATTTATCGATGATATCTTGATCTATTCCAAAGATAAAGCTGAACATGCTGAACATCTAAGGATAGTGTTGCAAACACTAAGAGAACATCAACTCTATGCCAAGTTTAGCAAGTGTGAATTTTGGCTAGATCAAGTGGAATTTCTTGGCCATGTCATTAGTAAAGATGGAATAGCTGTTAACCCGAGCAAGGTAGCAGCAGTTCTAGAATGGGAAGCACCCAAGACTGTCAAAGAGATCCGAGGATTCCTCGGAATGGCAGGATACTATCGGAGGTTCATTGAAGGATTCTCCAAAATAGCAGGACCAATGACGAAGCTGTTAAGGAAAAATACACCATTCGTGTGGTCTCATGAGTGTGAGAAGAGCTTTCAGACTCTAAAAGAGAAACTCACCACAGCACCGGTGTTAGCAGTTCCTGAAGTTGGCAAGGATTACACCGTCGTTGACGTCAGAAACCCACTGGCGGGCAGAGACGGGCAACACCGTAGAGCCGGGAACAACTAGGGCTGCGGCTGGCCCTAGTCCCTCTGAGCGACGGCCCGCAAAGCCTCCTGGTCGCACGCACCGATGTTTATCACAAGGGCGTGCCACCCGACCTATACCTGGTCGGAAGGTGTGGATGATGCCTCGCTTAGTTTCCTGCAGGGCACACACGTAAACGTTAAATACGAGCCTCGATCGGCTCTCGGGTTATCCCGTGAATCGGCTCAAAGAGCCGATCCACCCATGATTCGGACGAGGTGTCCGAATATATGGTGGTCCCGCTTGATCAAGGTAAAGCTAATGAGATCTACGACGATGTGGGGTTTTCACCGCATAATCGAATCATCCTACTCCAGGTTGGGCCTCGCGGCCACGCACGGTGATCGTAAGCCGATCCTAAACAAGGCCTAAAAACCAACACGAGGTTGATCCTCGGAACATCCCGCTTAGGGCCAACGAACGACACCCTACGT
The DNA here is from genome assembly GCF_022539505.1 of Lolium rigidum. NCBI lineage: Eukaryota > Viridiplantae > Streptophyta > Magnoliopsida > Poales > Poaceae > Lolium > Lolium rigidum. The sequence goes on from NW_025899830.1 coordinate 157,622, forward strand.
GCCGCTGGATCCTCCCCCTTCGTAAGGCCTAACTATTGCAGTATATTAAACTAATCCTTGTAGAACAAGGAGCAATCGTAACGGATCAGATCTACTAAACTATGATCAAGCGGGGTGCCGCCCCTACGCCTAAGATAGGCGTAAGGGCGGCTAGACATGCAAGGGTTGCACTACGAAAGCATGCAAGCATGAAGAACAATGCTAACCCTAACATGTCTAAGATAACTATGTTGCTCGCCATCAAAAAGGCTTCAGATACGAGCAACGCATGAACAACGTAGGCAGGCTTGTGCTGCCTAGATCGCAAGATGCGATCTAGGCAGCATGATGCTTACCGGTAGAAACCCTCGAGACGAAGGGGTTGGCGATGCGCCGAGATTTGTTTGTGGTTGAACGTTGGTTGTTGTTTTTTCCATAAACCCTAGATACATATTTATAGTCCAGGGGACTTTCTAATGTGGGCGTGCACCAAACCGTGCACGAGTAAGATTCTATCTCTAAACTAAGATGCGATCTAATATGTTACAGATACATGGGCAATTAAGCCCAGCTTGGTAAAAGGCCGATCCACCTACTTCTTCTATATATATATTCCTTCACGTCCATCTTGATCGCGGCCCACCTCTGACTTGGTCAAATTCTGGTGATAACACATGCCCCCCTGGTTTTGGAAATGACATTTCCAAAATCATTATGCCTTTCTTTCATCGGGTCATGTCGTGGCAGAACCGTCGCAGTATCCGTCATCATGAGGACTTGCCTTCTCAACTTCTCCGCGTGACTTGGCAGTCTTTTCTCTTTCTTTCAAGCACCACTCCCTCGGAAACTGCTGTGGCATTGAATTTCCACTATATTCCCTTTTATTTAACCGCTATGAACAGTTCTGCTCTGCATCTCCCTCGCATTAGCAGTCCAAAAGCCTTCCTGCGCCACCATGTCTTCTTCCTCCTCTGCTCCATCGGATCCTTCCAGCCAGTCCTCCACGTCCCGTGAGCCGACGCCGGAGTACAACCCGGCGGCGGTCCATGCGGCCAACACCCGTCGCGCCATCGCGGCCGGGGAGGAGTCAGACCATGACTTCTCCGTCTGGTCCGAGGATGACCAGTCCTCGACGGACGGGGAGAGCGACCTCCAGTTCCTCGCCTACGGGGAATCGGAGGAGGAGAGCGATGACGATCGCTTCTCCTGGGATGACTTCACCTCCTCCGAGGGGGTGGAGGAGGAGGAAGAGGAGGACGACGACGACAGCCCCTCCGACGAGCCGCCGGCCAAGCGGTTCTGCCCCTGGCCGGGCAACCTTAGCGACTTCGACAGCGATGAGGACGACGCTGACGAAGAAGACGAGGACGACGAGGGCCCGGTCGGCGGCCATTGGAGCGACGACGAGCCCGCCGGGAGCAGCGCCGACAGCGGCGACGACGGCGACGACGAGGGTAGTGATGGCCCGTAGATAGGACCTCTAGCATAGGGCCAGTAGTAGTAGATGGGGCAATGTATCCCCTAGTATTTCCTTCCGAGAGCAATCAGCTCTTTGATGTAAGAAATCCCGCCTATTAATGAAGAACTTTTCCCCAATTCGATTTTGCTGATTTCCTTTGAGCTTAATTTAGCCGATTCTCCCTCATACTGACCCTGCCGATTCGTCCCCTTTGCCAATGTGTAATGAGCCGATAGCAACGCATCGGTCCTTCGACATTCATCCTTCCATTCTTCAACTCCTTAGCGAGCGCTCATCGTTTTGTGAAGGAGGTTGCAACGAAGATCAGCCGATGGTACTTCAATCGGTTCCTCAATAGAGCATCTACCAGGCCTGTTCCCCCCGAGTCTCAGCCAAGGCAAAACAGAGACGAGGATACGCAAATTAGCTGTCTGGACCTGGTCTTGATCATGTCTGAGGGAGTTTCCTATGCAGAGCCAGCCGATTCGAACATAAATCGGCTTCTCAAAGCAGAGAGCCTTCAAGGTGAGCTGCCCCCCGAGCTTCTTCAGTTCTTGCCGGCCAGATCGGCTCCTTTCCTTTGGTGGCATTGCTCTTGAAGAGAAGATCCAAGCCCTTAGACTACTCTATTGAGGAGCTCTTCCATTAGTGCTCCATTGATCCTCCGATCGTAACAGTTACTCCTCTGATCGATGGCCACACATCGGCTTCCACATCCTTAAGTCGATGCCTGCTGCATCGGCTGTGCTTGAAAATTTTCGAATTTTCATATTTTGTTTTTTTTTCTTTTTTACGGCCGACCTGTGCATCGGCCCCCATATTCCAATACCCATCACCAAAAGATGAGATGCTTCCGTTGCATATCCTCGTATTTTATCCACCTGGGTGCCCCCCCGAGCCGATTTTGTCAAGAGAATTGATGGTATCGGCTCTGTTGGATAACATGTTGAACCCAGGCAGAATGGTGGGTGAGGATAATTTTGGCCGATTGCTGGAATCGGCCTCCACGTTGCTTGCTCGGTGAAGGTTTTGTAATGTCCCTTCATAAATTTTTGGGGCCGATCACAAGGATCAGCCTCGCCACGTTTGCTCATTGATGTGCTCTTGCTACTCGTTCAGGCCGGTAGACCGAACCAGCCCAATCTCTGATTTTATCATGTTGGTGCGCTTGCTGTCGTCCACCTTGGATGTATCGTGTAACCGTGGAGCACTGAGCTTCGTCGGAAGAACGAGCACCATGTTTGTGCCAGCCGATGCTTCATCATTGGCTTTCCTTTGCTTGGGGCGCCACTCCATTTTCCGTGGACGACCCTCTTCATCCAGGGTTCGCTGAACCTTTGCAGCCAGATCAGGCCTTGCCTTCCTCAATGTGTGCAAGTATAACCTCTCGGCTTCTTCCAGGCCGCGCAATCGTTGAACCCTGCGTTTTCGGGAACGGCTGAGTCCGTCAGGGCACCACCTTGGCCGGTGGTACCTGTCTTCTTCTTCTCCCTCGTCTTCTGAATCTTCGAGATCTTCCAACCGAGGGGACTCAGCTCGTTTGCTCTGTGGCGGGAGAGGTCCTAAGCGCTCGAACACGGACACGTTCGCTGCCTCCTTCTTCTTCCGGTTGCATTCTGGGCAATTGCCGATTGTTGGCAATCGGCTCATTCCTGAATCCCAGCAGTGCCTGAAGAAGGGACAATTCCAGTGTCTGTCCTCGTCGCCTTGCTCCCTTGCCTTTCCCTTGGCACAACGCTCGTGCTCCTCCTCATCGTGATTCTGCCGACGATGTCTTCTGGCCTCTCTGGCCAGACGAACTCTTTCATCATCATCGCTGGACCGCCGGCGTTGGTCGTACTGACCCACATACTTGTTGAGGAGGTGATCAGAGAGAGGTCGCTGATATCTTATGTTCTTCACTTCTCCCTCTGTGACGTAGCGCTTGCCGTCTCGGCGGGGCCGATCGCGTGGAGCGGCTTCCTCTGTATCTTTGCTATGAGAGCAGCTGCCCTCATCTCCATCCTTGCCATCGTGGTGTCCAAGATCTACCATGTTGATATTGCACAGGAAACCCGGCTGGCACCCTGCATGGCAAGCATACTCCACCATGTTTACGGCGGGGAAGGGGTGTGTGTCGACCTTCATGGCGTACCGGTTGAAAATTAGACGCCCGTTCTCTATCGCCGCTTGGATGTGCTGACGCCACACCCTGCAGTCGTTGGTGGCATGGGAGAGCGAGTTATGCCATTTGCAGTATGGCTTTCCATTCAGCTCTTGCGCCGTGGGGAACTTGAGACCTTCAGGTATCTTCAACTGCTTTTCCTTGAGTAGGAGGTCGAAGATTTGCTCAGTCTTGGTCACGTCAAAATCAGATCCCCGGGCGGGCCTCGGTGGCTTTACCCACTTGCAGGACACGGGGTTCCTCCCCGAGTCCACTCAGCCACTCGCTACTTCTTGGTCTCCCGCAGGAACTTCGTCTTCCTCTCGCATCGACCAGGGCCACCGCACGCTTGAACTTGTCTTGGTACAGGTCCGGGTGGCGCTGTTCATATGCTGAAAGTTTCGAACCATGTGCGCCGGCGAGGGATAATCTGCTTGGGAGGCCGTGTCCTTGAGCTGTGTTGCAAGGCCTCGCTACCGCCAACTCGACCGCTTCCTTCTCATTTATACGAACCGAAAAGCATCGGTTCCTAAGATTCCCGAAGCGCTGGATGTATTCCGTCACGCTTCTCCGCGCTTCGACGTAGTTGTGCTAGATCGGCAATGCTAGACTCGAAGCAATGATCCTGCTTCTTCCAACCGCTTCCAGTGTCTGGATGGAGTTCGGTGGTAGCGATGTGTACCACCCGAAAGCCGATCCCGTGAGGGACTGCGAGAAGAACCTCACGCGCAACTCATCCGACGCTGAGATCGTGCCCAGCTGTGCCAAATATCGGCTCACATGCTCGATGGAGCTGGACCCGTCTGATCCACTGAACTTTGTGAAGTCCGGGAGCCGATATTTAGGTGGCAGCGGGATCAGTTCGTAGCTGTTGGGGTACGGCTTGGTGTAGCCGAACGCCTTTCTTTTCGGCATCATGCCGAACTGATCTTTCAGAATCGCACAAATCTGATCCGCTAAGATGGCTGAAGGTGTCGAACCCTGAAGATTCGCCGGGGTGGCATACTTAACCAGCCATGCTTGTTTTTCTCGGTTCTAAGCCAACCGCAGGAGCTGGGCTCCGGAGGTTTGTCGGGGTGGCGTACTTAGCCGGCCACGACCGCTTCTCGAGATCGGCTCCCGACGTTCCTCCCGCCGTTCCGCAGGCCGCTGTTATTGCAGCCTCGGTTCGAGAGTGCCAAGGCGTTGCTGTCCGGGCACGTATGCGCACGCGTATCCGTGCGGGACCTCCTTAGGTGGCTCCGGCAGGAATTGGTAGTCACTAGGATCACCACCAATCTTGTAGACGACGTATGCCGATGAGTTCGGCAGTTCCGGTGCTGCCCATGCGAACGGCTGGGGCTGGAGCGGCATCTCTCCTTTGAAAGTACCTAGAGCCGGTCCCGACGGGGAGTACCGGTGACTCATGATCTCCTGGACGACGCGCGAGCGACACGCTCCAAGGTGTTCACCAGTGCTCTCGTAGTGGCGGTGCAGCGAATGAGCCACCATGTAGTTGATCTCCCGCCGCAGCGACCCGGTGCGTTCTTCCGACGGGGCGGACAAGTCCACTCCATCGAGTGCGCCTTCAGGTGTGAAACCCTTCCCCCTGACGCCATGGGAGCGGGTTCGGTGGAAGGAGCCGATGAGTTCGGCTTCGAGGGTTGCCTTGATCTCGTCATGCTTCTTCTTGAGCTCATCAGGCAAATCCGCGTATGTGACCGGAGTGTCTTCCGCCATCTTGGATGTAGATGGCGATGTCGTGGATGTCGTCGACGGTCCCACCGGGCGTGCCAGAATGTGTTGACGTAAGAAACCCACTGGCGGGCAGAGACGGGCAACACCGTAGAGCCGGGAACAACTAGGGCTGCGGCTGGCCCTAGTCCCTCTGAGCGATGGCCCGCAAAGCCTCCTGGTCGCACGCACCGATGTTTATCACAAGGGCGTGCCACCTGACCTATACCTGGTCAGGAAGGTGTGGATGATGCCTCGCTTAGTTTCCTGCAGGGCACACACGTAAACGTTAAATACGAGCCTCGATCGGCTCTCAAGTTATCCCGTGAATCGGCTCAAAGAGCCGATCCACCCATGATTCAGACGAGGTGTCCGAATATATGGTGGTCCTGCTTGATCAAGGTAAAGCTAATGAGATCTACGACGATGTGGGGTTTTCACCGCATAATCGGATCATCCTACTCCAGGTTAGGCCTCGCGGCCACGCACGGTGATCGTAAGCCGATCCTAAACAAGGCCTAAAAACCAACACGAGGTTGATCCTCGGAACATCCCGCTTAGGGCCAACGAACGACACCCTACGTGCCGCTGGATCCTCCCCCTTCGTAAGGCCTAACTATTGCAGATATTAAACTAATCCTTGTAGAACAAGGAGCAATCGTAACGGATCAGATCTACTAAACTATGATCAAGCGGGGTGCCGCCCCTACGCCTAAGATAGGCGTAAGGGTGGCTAGACATGCAAGGGTTGCACTACGAAAGCATGCAGCATGAAGAACAATGCTAACCCTAACATGTCTAAGATAACTACGTTGCTCGCCATCAAAAAGGCTTCGAAGACGAGCAACGCATGAACAACGTAGGCAAGCTTAGTGCTGCCTAGATCGCAAGATGCGATCTAGGCAGCATGATGCTTACCGGTAGAAACCCTCGAGACGAAGGGGTTGGCGATGCGCCGAGATTTGTTTGTGGTTGAACGTTGGTTGTTGTTTTTTCCATAAACCCTAGATACATATTTATAGTCCAGGGGACTTTCTAATGTGGGCGTGCACCAAACCGTGCACGAGTAAGATTCTATCTCTAAACTAAGATGCGATCTAATATGTTACAGATACATGGGCAATTAAGCCCAGCTTGGTAAAAGGCCGATCCACCTACTTCTTCTATATATATATTCCTTCACGTCCATCTTGATCGCGGCCCACCTCTGACTTGGTCAAATTCTGGTGATAACAACCGTGTACTGCGACGCATCCAAACATGGATTGGGTTGTGTACTCATGCAAGATCGGAAGGTAATATCATATGGATCGAGGCAACTTAGACCTCATGAAGTGAACTATCCATCACATGATTTAGAGCTAGCAGCAGTTGTATTTGCACTCAAAACTTGGAGACATTTTCTCTATGGAGCTAAGTGTGAGCTCTATACAGATCATAAAAGCCTCAAATATTTCTTCACTCAGAAGGAACTCAACATGAGGCAGAAAAGATGGCTAGAATTGATCAAGGATTATGACCCGACAATCAATTACACTCCAGGAAAGGCCAATGTTGTAGCGAGATGCCTTGAGTAGGAAGAGCACTGGCGGAGTGGAACAAGAAATATCACCGGAGTTGAGGAAGGAAATAAGTCAAGCCCAAATACAACTTTGGGAGAAGGAAGCTCATGAGGGACTATCGGCTTTACAAATAGCCGATGAGTTGAATGTTAACCTGAAGAATGAGATAATGATGGGTCAGCTGGATGATCCATTTATCGTGGAGGAGATGAGAAGGATAGATGAAGGAAGACCATCGGAATTTCACCGTGGAGAATCTGGATCATTATGGTTCCGGAAGAGAATTTGTGTTCCGGATATTGCTGAAATCAAGGAAGTAATACTCCGGGAAGCCCATCAAACACCATACTCCATTCATCCGGGAGTACGAAGATGTACATGGATCTAAAGGAGCTATTCTGGTGGAACAATATGAAGAGAGAGATAGCACAATATGTGGCGGAATGCCATACCCGCCAAAGAGTGAAGGCTGAACATCGTAGTCCGGTAGGGAAGTTACAACCTTTACCTATTCCGAGTGGAAATGGGAGGAAATAGGGATGGATTTCATCACCGGACTACCCATGACTAATAAAAAGAAGGACATGATATGGGTAATCGTGGACCGGTTGACGAAAAGTGCACATTTTTTAGCGGTAAACCAGCAGGATAAAGGAGAGAAACTCATCGATCTTTACATCAAAGAGATCGTGAGTAAGCATGGAGTGCCTAAGAAGATCGTGTCGGATCGAGGATCCATGTTCACATCAGCATTCTGGAAGCAACTTCACGAAGCTTTAGGATCCAAGTTGGACTATAGTACCGCTTACCATCCCCAGACAGGTGGACAAACGGAAAGAACCAATCAAATCCTAGAGGATATGCTTAGGGCTTGTGCCCTAGACTTCGGAGGATCATGGGAAGAGCACTTACCACTAGCAGAGTTTTCATACAATAACAGCCTATCAAAGCAAGCATTAAGATGGCACCGTTTGAAGCTCTCTATGGAAGAAAGTGTAGATCACCGATATGTTGGTATGAAGTCGGAGCAAGCAAGGAGTTCAATCCTGATTATGTCAAGGAAAAGCAAGCACATCATTGACATTATAAGAGATAGACCGAAGATAGCCCAAAGTCGACAAAAGAGCTATGCAGACCAAAAGAGAAGAACATGGGAGCCAAGAGTTGGAGACATGGTATATCTTAAGGTGAGCCCGATGAAAGGACTCCAGAGGTTTGGAGTAAAAGGAAAACTCAGTCCTAGATACATCGGACCTTTCAAGATACTGAGTCAGAACCGAGGTTTAGCCTTTGAATTGGATCTACCGGGAAGGTTAGCACAAGTTCATAATGTATTCCATGTGTCGCAACTCAGGAAATGCTTAAAGACCCCAGATGAGCCAATATCACATGCTGAGCTCGAGTTACAACCAGATTTGACTTACATCGAGAAACCAGCCAAGATTCTCGAAGAAAGCTGGAAACAACTCAGAAATAAAGCTATTAAATACTGCAAGATTCAATGGAAGCATCATCCCGAGAGGGAAGCCTCCTGGGAAAAGGAAGAAGACCTGAGGAGAACATACCCTGAACTGTTCAGGTATTATAACCACAACTTCGGGACGAAGTTTTCTTTAAGGGGGAAAGGCTGTAATGTCCCAGGTTTAGAGACGATCGAGGGGTAGATTTTAGAAAGGGATGTGCATTGCATGGTAAATTCTGGGGAAATTTCGCGCTTTTAAACAAAAACTCGCATCGAAGGGGGACAAGTTTCTCTCTCGACACCTTACAGGGTTAGGGTTTCGAGAGTGCGACAAACTTGCTCTTATTCAACTAAACTAGGGTTTTGGAGAAGAGAGAAGGGATGTTGCATCACAAACTTAAGTTGCATGATTGAATTCAAAATTAAGTTGCATGATTGAATTCAAACTTAAAGTTGAATTTGAATTTCAAATTCAAACATCAAATGGTTATCACATAATTCAAACTTGAGATAATTTAATAAACAATTATCATTAATCAAGATTATAAACAATTATGTAAAGCTCATTAAGGAAAATGGGAGCTTTATTGATAATCATACACATAATACATTGTCTTTACAATATTCAGAATTGAATTATTGAATTACAACACATTACAAGAATTGAAGAAATAGAAAAAGTAAAAGGAAAATTACAAGTTATTTAAATATCCTAAATACTAAAAGAACATCTTCACTTGATCTTGGAATTGATGATTGTTGACTGCCAAAACCCACCGGCGGGCAGCGGCCTTGTCAACACTGTAGAGCCGGGAAGAGCCTAGAGCTGCGGCTGGCTGAGACCCCTCCGAGCGACGGCCCGCAATGCTCTTCTCGGTCACACGCGGCGTTGCGAAGTGCAAGGGCGTGCCACCTGACCTATACCCGGTCGGGAAGGTGATGAGGATGCCTCGCTTAGTTTCCCGCAGGGCATACATGTAAACGTTAAATACGAGCCTCGATCGGCTCTCGAGTTATCCCGTGAATCGGCTCAAAGAGCCGATCCACCCATGATCCGTACGGGGTGCACGAATACTTGGTGGTCCTGCTTGATCAAGATGAAGCTAATGAGATCTACGACGATTTAGGGTTTTCACCGCATAATCGGATCATCCTACTCCAGGTTGGGCCTTGCGGCCACGCACGGTGCTCGTAAGCCGATCCTAAACAAGGCCAAAAAACCAACATGAAGTTGATCCTAGGAACATCCCGTTTAGGACTTGCGAACGCCACCCTACGTGCCACCGGATCCTCCCCCTTTGTAAGGTCTAACTATTGCAGTATATTAAACTAATCCTTGTAGAACAAGGAGCAATCGTAACGGATCAGATCTACTAAATAATGATCAAGCGGGTGCCGCCCCCACACCTGAGATAGGCGTGAGGGCGGCTAGATATGCAAGGGTTGCACTACGTAAGCATGCTTAAACGAAGAACAATGCTAACCCTAACACATCTAATGATAACTACGTTGCTCGCCATCAAAAGCGCTTCAAGACGAGCAACGCATGAACAACGTGGGCTTGTGCTGCCTAGATCGCAAGATGCGATCTAGGCAGCATGTCGCTTACTCCGATAGAAACCCTCGAGACGAAGGAGTTGGCGATGCGCCGAGATTGGTTTGTTTTGGGGTTGAACGTGAGTTGTTGTTTATTCCATAAACCCTAGGTACATATTTATAGTCCAGGGGACTTTCTAATGTGGGCGTGCACTAAACCGTGCACGAGATAAACTCTAACTTCTAAATCGATTCACAATCTATTATGCTAAGATACACGGGCTAACTAGCCCAAATTCTCCGTGCAAGGCCGCTTCATAGATCTTCCATATATAATCTTCCAAGCCCATCTTGATCGCGGCCCACCTCCCGATCGCGGTTAAATCCTCGGTGATAACACATGCCCCCTCGGTTTTGGAAATGGTATTTCCAAAATCATTACGCTCCCGTCGGGTCATGTCGTGCGTAACCGTCGCAAGATCCGTCACCATGATGACTTGCCTTCTCAACTTCTCCGCGTGATTTGGCAGTCTTTTCTCTTCCTTTCAAACACCACTTCCTCGGAAACCGCTCGTGGCATTGAATTTTCACCATATCCCTTTTTATTTAACCGCTATGAACAGTTCTCGCTTCCGCATCCTCGCATTAGCAGTCCAAAAGCCCTCCCCGCACCATCATGTCTTCTTCCTCCTCTCGCCCTATCGGATCCCTCCAGCCCGGCTCCTCCATGTCCCGCGAGCCGACGCCGGAGCACAACCCGGCGGCGGTCCATGCGGCCAACACCCGCCGCGCCATTGCGGCCGGGGAGGAGTCGGACCATGACTTCTCCATCCGGTCCGAGGACGACCAGTCCTCGACGGACGGGGAGAGCGACCTCCGTTTCCTCGCCGACGGGAACCGGAGGAGGAGAGCGATGACGATCGCTTCTCCTGGGACGACTTCACCTCCTCCGAGGGGGTGATGGAGGAAGAAGAGGAGGAGGAGGACGACGACGACGACGACTCCCTCGAGGGCTACCCACCAGCCGAAGCGCCTTCGCATGTGGTGGGACGACGACAAGCAGCTGACGACGAAGACGGGGATGAGGCCCCCGTGGAGGGCTACGGGAGTAGCGACGAGGAGCCCATCGGCAGCAGTGCCGATGAGAGCTCTGAGGATGACGATGAGGGCAGTGACGGCCCGTAGATAGGACCTCTAGCATAGGGTCAGTAGTAGTAGATGGGGCGATGTATCCCCTAGTATTTCCTTTTGAGAGCAATTCAGCTCTTTATGTAAGAAATCCCGCCTATCAATGAAGAACTGTTCCCCACTTTGATTTTGCCGATTTCTTCTGAGTTTTAATTGAGCCGATTCACCCCTCCTACTGACCTTGCCGATTCACCCCCTCCGCCAATGTGTAATGAGCCGATAACAACGCATCGGTCCTTCGAAATTCATCCTTCCATTCTTCAACTCCTTAGCGAGCGTTCATCGCTTTGTGAAGAAGGTTGCAACGAGGATCAGCCGATGGTACTTCAATCGGTCCTTCAATAGAGCACCTACCAGGCCTCGTTGCCCCCGAGTCTCAGCCAAGGCAAAACGAGACGAGGATACACAAATGAGCTACATAGACCCGGGCTTGATCGTGCGTGGGGAAGTTCCTTATGTGGCGCCGACCGATTTGAACACAAATCGGCTTCTCCGAGCGGAAAGCCTTAAGGTGAGCTGCCCCCCGAGCTTCTTTAGTTCTTGCTGGCTAGATCGGCTCCTTTCCTTTGGTGAATCTAATGTCATCCATCCTTGACCTGATCCGTCCGCCCATGCTGCTTCTGATATTGTTCTTGAAGAGAGGATCCGAGCTTCCAACCCGCTCCATTGAGGAGTTCCTTCATACAAAATCTCCCTTTGTGCTCCATTGACCCTCTGATCGTAACAGTTACTCCCCTTGAGTCGATGGCCATGCATCGGCTTTCATGTCCTTAAGTCGATGCCTGCTGCATCGGCTGTGCTCGAAAATTTTCGAATTTTCACTTTTATTACGGCCGACCTGTGCATCGGCCCCCATATTCCAATACCCATCACCAGAAGATGAGATGCTTCTTATCTACTCGGGTGCCCCCCGAGCCGATTCTGTCAAGAGAATTGATGGTATCGGCTCTGTTGGATAACATGTTGAACCCAGGCAGAATGGTGGGTGAGGATAATTTTGGCCGATCGCTGGAATCGGCCTCCATATTGCTTGCTCGTTGAAGGTTTTGTAAGTTCCCTTCATACATTTTGGGGCCGATCACAAGGATCAGCCTCTCCTGGTTTGCTCATTGGTTTGATCTTGCTACTTGGTCAGGCTGGATGAAACCAACCCAACCTCTGACTTGATGCGCTTGCTGTCGTCCACCTTGAGTGCTCCGTAGAGTCGTGGAGCGCTACGCTCTGTCGGCAAGACGTGTACCATGTTTGTGCCAGCCGATGTCTCATCATCGGCTTTCCTCTGTTTAGGGCGCAACTCCATTTTCCGTGGGCGACCCTCTTCATCCAGGGTTCGCTGAACCTTTGCAGCCAGATCAGGCCGTGCCTTCCTTAGCGTATGCAGGTATAACCTTTCGGCTTCCTCCAGGCCGCGCAATCGCTGAACCCTGCGCTTTTGGGAACGGCTGAGTCCGTCAGGGCACCACCTCGGCCGGTGGTACCTGTCTTCTTCCACTTCTCCCTCGTCTTCCGAATCCTCCGAGATCTGCCCAACGAGGTGACTCAGCGCGTTTGCTTTGTGGCGGGAGAGGCCCTAGGCGCTCGAACACGGACACGTTGGCTGCCTCCTTCTTTTTCTGGTTGCATTCTGGGCAATTGCCGATTGTGGGCAATCGGCTCATTCCTGAATCCCAGCAGTGTCTGAAGAAGGGGCAGTCCCAATGCCTGGTGTTGTCATCTCGCTCCCTTGATGCTTCCGTGGCACAGCGCTCGTGCTCCTCCTCATCGCGATCCTGCCGACGATATCTTCTGGCTTCTCTAGCCAGACGATCTCCTCTATCATCGTAATTGTGCCGTCGGCGTTGGTCATACCGACTCACATATTTGTTGAGGAGGTGATCAGAGAGGGGTCGCTGATATCCTATATTCTTCACCTCTCCCTCTCGTGACATAGCGCTTGCCATCATGACGGAGCCGATCGCGTGGAGCGGCCTCCTCTCCGTATCCTTGCTATGAGAGCAGCTGCCCTCATCTCCATCTTTGCCAGAGTGGTTTCCAGGTCCTACCATGTTGATGCTGAACGAGGGACCCGGCTGGCAACCTTCAGGGTAGGTGATTTCTACCATGTTAACGGCGGGGAAGGGTTGGGCGTCGACCTTCGTGGCGTACTGGTTGAAAATTAGCCGCCCCTTCTCTATCGCCGCTTGGATGTGCTGACGCCACACCCGGCAGTCGTTGGTGGCATGGGAAAGCGAGTTGTGGAATTTGCAGTACGGCTTTCCGTTTAGCTCTTTCGCCGTGGGGAACTTGAGACCTTCAGGAATCGTCAACTGTTTCTCCTTGAGCAGGAGGTCGAAGATTTGTTCGGGTCTTGGTTATGTCAAAATCAAATCCCTCGGGCGGCCCCGGTGGCTTTACCCATTTGCGAGGCCACGGGGTTCCCCCGAGTCCACTCAGCCACTGCTATCTCTTGGCCTCCCGCAGTGCACTTCGTCTTCCTCTCGTATCGACCATAACTACCGCACGCTTGAACTTGTCTTGGTACAGGTCGGGGTGGCGCTGTTCATATGCCGATAGTTTCGAACCATGTGCGCCAGCCGAGGGATAATCTGCTTGGGAGGCCATGTCCTTGAGCTGTGTTGCAAGGCCTGCTACCGCCAATTCGATCGCTTCCTTTTCAGCTTATACGAACCGAATAACATCGGTTCCTAAGATTCCTGAAGCGCTGGATGTATTCTCGTCACCGTTTCCCCGCGCTTCGACGTAGTTGTGCTAGATCGGCAATGCCGGACTCGGAAGCTTCGAATGGTATTGCATATGGAACTGTTCTTCCAATTGCTTCCAAGACTGGATGGAGTTTGCTGGCAAAGAGGTGTACCATCCAAAAGCCGATCCCGTGAGGGACTGTGAAAAGAGCCTCACGCGTAGCTGATCCGACACTGAAGCCGGTCCTAATTGAGCCAAATATCGGCTGACGTGCTCGATGGAGCTGGAGCCATCCGATCCACTGAATTTGGAGAAGTCAGGGAGCCGATATTTAGGTGGCAGCGGGATCATCTCGTAATCGTCGGGGTACGGCTTGGAATAGCCGACAACCCTTCTTTTCGGCATCATGCCGAATTGGTCTCTCGGCATGGTACCGATCTGATCCGTCGTGCTGGCCGTAGGAGTTGTACTCTGAAGATTCGCCGGGGTGGCGTACTTGGCCTGCCATGTTTGCTTTTCCAGCTCTGAGCCAGCTGCAGGAGCTGGGCTTGGGAGTTTCGTCGGCGTGGCGTATTTAGTTAGCCACGTCTGCTCCGTCGCCGATGTTCCTCCTGTCTTCGCCGGAGTCCCCGATGTTGTGGCCTGGTTTGTGAGTGCCCAGTCACCACAATCCGGCACGTACATGCACGCGTATCCATGAGGGATCTCCTTAGGCGCCTCCATTAAGAACTGGTAGTCACTAGGGTCGCCACCAATCCTGTAGACGAGGAATGCCGGTGTAGTCGGCACTTCAGCAGGTGCTGCCAACGCATATGGCAGCGGTGGACGGGACTGGAATGGCAACTCTCCTTGATGAGTCCCGAGAGCTGGTCCTGACGGCGAGTACTGGTGGCTCATGATCTCCTGGATCACGCGCAGAGCGACACGCTCCAACACGTTGACCAAGTTCTCAGAGTGGCGGTGTAGTGAGTGAGCCACCGTGTAGTTGATCTCCCGCCGTGCACCCCCGGTGCGTTCCTCCGACGGGGTAGAGAGGTCTATCCCATCGAGCGCACCTTGCGGTGAGAACCCCTTCCATCCGATGCCACCGGAACGGGTTCTCCGAAAAGAGCCGATGAGGTCGGCTTCGAGGGTAGCCTTGATCTCGTTGTATTGCTTCTTGAGGTCGTCAGTGCGATCCCCGTAGGTGATCAGGCGTGCCGTCCGCCATCTCGGATGTAGATGGCGATGTGGTTGATGTAGACGATTGTCCCACCGGGCGTGCCGCGAATGTGTTGACCGCCAAAACCCACCGGCGGGCAGCGGCCTTGTCAACACTCGTAGAGCCGGGAAGAGCCTAGAGCTGCGGCTGGCCGAGACCCCTCCGAGCGACGGCCCGCAATGCTCTTCTGGTCACACGCGGCGTTGCGAAGTGCAAGGGCGTGCCACCTGACCTATACCCGGTCGGAAGGTGATGAGGATGCCTCGCTTAGTTTCCTGCAGGGCATACATGTAAACGTTAAATACGAGCCTCGATCGGCTCTCGAGTTATCTCGTGAATCGGCTCAAAGAGCCGATCCACCCATGATCCGTACGGGGTGCACGAATACTTGGTGGTCCTGCTTGATCAAGATGAAGCTAATGAGATCTACGACGATTTAGGGTTTTCACCGCATAATCGGATCATCCTACTCCAGGTTGGGCCTTGCGGCCACGCACGGTGCTCGTAAGCCGATCCTAAACAAGGCCAAAAACCAACATGAAGTTGATCCTAGGAACATCCCGTTTAGGACTTGCGAACGCCACCCTACGTGCCACCGGATCCTCCCCCTTTGTAAGGCCTAACTGTTGCAGATATTAAACTAATCCTTGTAGAACAAGGAGCAATCGTAACGGATCAGATCTACTAAATAATGATCAAGCGGGTGCCGCCCCACACCTGAGATAGGCGTGAGGGCGGCTAGATATGCAAGGGTTGCACTACGTAAGCATGCTTAAACGAAGAACAATGCTAACCCTAACACATCTAATGATAACTACGTTGCTCGCCATCAAAAGCGCTTCAAGACGAGCAACGCATGAACAACGTGGGCTTGTGCTGCCTAGATCGCAAGATGCGATCTAGGCAGCATGTCGCTTACCCGATAGAAACCCTCGAGACGAAGGAGTTGGCGATGCGCCGAGATTGGTTTGTTTTGGGGTTGAACGTGAGTTGTTGTTTATTCCATAAACCCTAGGTACATATTTATAGTCCAGGGGACTTTCTAATGTGGGCGTGCACTAAACCGTGCACGAGATAAACTCTAACTTCTAAATCGATACACAATCTATTATGCTAAGATACACGGGCTAACTAGCCCAAATTCTCCGTGCAAGGCCGCTTCATAGATCTTCCATATATAATCTTCCAAGCCCATCTTGATCGCGGCCCACCTCCTGATCGCGGTTAAATCCTGGTGATAACAATGATCTTCTGGATCATCTTGATCAATTACTTGAAACCTGCACACAAACACAAAGGAAATAAAACAAGTGTTATGCCAAGTGGCATAGCCACTTGGCAGGTTAGCAAAGAAATGGAAAAGGGAGGATATGCACAGGGATCAGTCGAGCTGATCCTTCTCAAGACCAAGTGCACATCACTTGCACACACACACACCCAGGCAGCACACAAGGCTTTGTGCATGCACAACAGCACACACAAGCCTGGGGAGTCACCAAATTAGTGCCAGGCCAAGCCGTCGACCAGAGGAGCCAACAAAGGTTCATATAAAACCTTTTCACATCCAGAAACCCTAGCAGCTCATCGGCAGAATCTCCAAAGGGTAAGAACACCAAGAACAATAAGAACTGGAAGAACAGCCAGAGCTGCTCAACCTGTCCAAAATCACCACAGAATCAATTCAAGCTTCACAAGCTCACAAGGAGGAGCAGGACAAGCACCAGCTCATCCTTAAAGCAAACCAAGCAACCAGAAGCCATCCTCTACACCAACACCCCATTTCTAGGAGCTGGAGTGAGGTATACACAAAGCATCATGAGCAAGCATCTGTCTTGCTCATAAATAAGCATGTGCATCAATCACACACAAGCAAAAGGGTGTGGGTACCCTGTTGTATCATCATTTGGCTACCAGTCATATGATGCAAGCAAAATAAGGGTACAACCATTAGGAATGGATCCAAGGGAACACTGTTCAAGCCAATAGAATTAAAAGTGACTTAACCAGGGAAATCCAGCAAGGAACTAATCCCTATCAAGCTACCCAGATTCACCTAGCAACACACAACTAGCTAAGCCATCAGATCACTGGACAGCTATCTGTCCAGTATGATTTCAACATCAAATAACCTAGCAGCCTATGAAAGACTACCAGGATTAGTGCACAGAAGCATCTAACAGGGGTAGGAGCAACCATTTCTAGCAGACACAGCCTGCTAGGGTCACAACAGCTACCTAGCCACACAGGAAAGTCACCAAAGCAGTTTATCATTACCCAGAAGGGTTCAAATGGAGCTAGGGTTCCCAACAGATGTTGGCATCCCTCTAGCTCAATCAAATTAACCGTAAGATGATCATAATCGCAAGCAGTTCACATCATTTATCCATCTAGTAAAGCAAGGAATTACGGATAAATGAAACAGCTTAAGTAACTAAAGCACCAACATCTTGCCAGTGAACCAATGGCTCACTGCAAGCATCAGATGATGCTTGAGCAAGCATTAACACACACCAGCACAAGTACAAGTGTCACACAGACATTAGGAGAAGCACCAGTAAGGCACAGGCAACAAGCCAGTGATGATCATTTGATCACCAGAGCCTGCTAGAGCATGCCAGGGCATGCTAGAATCAATCACCAGTATCACACATGAATTCTATGAATTAAACAGCCACAGATAAGCAACAATTAGATCACAGACTAGCACATAAACCATTTTTATGATTGTATCCAGAAGCATATCATCAAGGAATTGATGTATATGGACAACAATTAAGCAAAGCCAAACCTACTATGAGCCAGAACTCAATAATCATCACACAAATAACACTGTCTCTTGCTAAACAGCAAGAATCAACCACAGTAATGAACCGGAGGAGCTAGAGCTTATTACAAGCACAAGTAAGCAAGCAATAGCAAGTGGCTGGTGATGCTCAGATGAGCATCTAGCCAGATGATAGCATGTATAACCTCAAGGGTGAGCAGGGACAAGAATCAAAGGAAGCACACATCACAGCAGGATTTGCACAAGCACATAGACTAGAGCAAGCATGGCAATAGCAACACAGCAAGCAGCATACGTAGCAGCAGCGAGCTAAGCGCAGCAGAGCAGCAGCAACAGCATGGCAGACCTCCACAAGGAGGAGAGCCATGGTCAGAGCACATAGAAGAGAAGGAAGAACAAGCACAGAGGGTAAGAGAGAGGCGGCGCATGTACCTGGAGCGAGCAGACGGCAGGCGTAGCCGTGGCGGCCACGGCGGCGCGCGCCGAAAGCACGGCGGCACCTGGCCAGGCCATGCCAGGCCCGACTAGCGCCGCAGCACTCCACACCACGGTGGGAAGGCCCGACGGCACCATCACGCCTGAGGCGCCGGTGAGCACCGCACCACCGTGCGGACAAATGAGAGGGGGATCAGCGAAGGGGCGGCTAGAACCAGATTGATGCCGTGGATCTGGTGCGCCGTCGCGTGGCGGTGCAGATGCGCCCCATGGCGAGGGCCATGGCGGCCGGGAATCGCCGGAATCGGCCGGCGACGGTGAGGGCGACGCAGATCGCCAGAGAGAGGAGAGGGGATTAGGGTTAGGTCGAGCGGCGCGAGGAGGTGGGCGAGTGAGCGACCGCTCGGGTCGGTTGGACCCGAGCTGGTTTAGCCCAACCCACTGGGCTCCACTGACAGGTGGGCCCAGGGGCAATATAGACATTTCACAATTCCATTTAAAACAAGAAACTTTGGAATTAAAAAGAAAATTGATAAGAGCTCTAAAAAATTAATTAAAAATATGAAAATCAATCAGCATAAAATTCTCTATCCAAATAAAATATCAAAGAGAATTTTTAAAGACAATTATGAATAAGTCTTAATTTGATGATTTAAATAATAATTTAAAGTACACATATTATTTTCAATAATGAAAATAAGTCCATTAATATCATTGGACTTTAAAAACACCTTGACAACATTTCAAGGTTGTATCTTACTTTAAATCAAGTATCCCCAAAATATTCTTAGTATTAACCTCTTACATGAAATAATAACGACATCGGAAGGGGGAACAAACCCTAAAAATGAAATCATGCATAATTGCTTCTTTAACCATTGCCCTTATCGGACAATGATGCTATTTTTCAGAACCAGAGGACAAGGGTCAGTCCACACCTTCCAACTGCAAAACTTTGCAGTGTTCATGCAAGTTCATCACTTGCTCATGTCATTCGAGTATTTCTATCAAATTACTTGCAAAGTATTATGGTTATCACTATTGCATACAAACCAAAACCACTACTTTCATAATTATGAATATGACTATGTGGTGGGCAATGGAACCATGGATTGTGTTGATATGGTGGAGGTTCCATTGCAAGGGTTAATATCCATCTAGGATTAAACAACAAATGTCGCCAGTGATTCTTGTGCCGTAATACCCGTGTTAACCATAAGATCCGGAGTGGGACGGAGTAGTCAAAAGTGTTTCCACCTCTCGTTCATCAACGGATGCGCTTACCGTAGCAGTTGTGTCTTGCGGAGCAACTTGAGGGTGGGGAGCCCCTTCTAATTCCCCACGGTATAGCTGTTGCTTACCGTAGCGGTTGCTGCTTGTGGAACAACTTGAGGGTGGGGTTCCCCTTCTAATTCCCCACGGTAATGTGGTCTATGATGGGTTGCAGCTACCGGCGAAGGAGTTTGGTTAACGAGTCCCAAACTGTTGTCGTGGTCGGGGTCCATCCTTAATTGGTGTAAGAGGACCGACGAGGACCCATGGTCGGGGTATGCAACAAAGGGTGGGTGTTCGAGGTAGCGGAGGAACATGATTGGCTAGACCTTATACCGGGCCTCACACCGAAGGAAGTGTGGACGGGAAAGCTGCCCGGTTGGCACCAAGGTTAAGATCTCTTATGGGAAAAGCAACACACCTCTCGCGAGTGTAAAGAACCGTGACTCGTCACTCCCTGTTCCGGGATAAGGAACTGCGAACGCGGCCGGAAAGGAGCTCCATGAAGTTCTAGTAAACCGGTGAAGGCCGACGGACATAGCTCTTTGAAATAAAAGCAATCTCTTGAAGAAATGTTTATCAAAACTTGCATTGATATTAGACTTTCTGGTCTAATATCGTAGCTAGTGCATTAAACACCTCTTATCTATAATGAACTTGTTGAGTACGCTCGTACTCATACCACTCTTAAATCCCATGCTTAGATTGTCTGAATCGTCTGGAGGAGGACTACGACAACAATGAAGGAGCCGAGATCATCGGCTACGATGAACCAGACCTCTCAGGAGGTGTTGAAGGCGTAGACTATCGCATAGTCTACGGATCCGGGGAGGCTTCCGGAGGAGATCAAGCCTAGAGACATCAAGTAGTAGTAGTAACCGAGCAGCCCGAACTCTTAGTATTTAGCTGCTCGAGGCAATAAATGTATAGTTTAATGAGACTCGTCTGTTGTAAGCTAAGTTGAGTTCACCTCGAACCCAGGAGTATTCCTCTGAGGACCCAAGAGGAGCTCCAAGACAATATATGTTTGATGCTTGTAATAATAAGTGAATGAGTTATGGACCCTGCTATGTTCTGTTGTACTACTCTGAGGGATGTAATATTTGCGGAATGGTACTTCGTGAATGTTATATCAACGACTGGCATACTATAACATGCAGTGGTATGAAGGGTCACCACATTATGCCAATTTACGTGAGTGATCCTCAGATATGTACGCAACTTTCATTCAATTTGGGCATTTTCATCTGAGCAAGTCTGGTGCCCTTTTAAAATTCGTCTTTACGGACTGTTCTGTTTTGACAGATTCTGCCTTTTATTTCGCATTGCTTCTTTCGCTGTGTTGGGTGGATTTCTTTGTTCCATTACCTTCCGAGTAGCTTTGAGCAATGTCCGGAAGTGTTAAGAATGATTGTGTCACCTCTGAACATGTGAGTTTTTGATTATGCACTAACCCTCTAATGAGTTTGTTTCGAGTTTGGTGTGGAGGAAGTTTTCAAGGGTCAAGAGAGGAGGATGATATACTATGATCAAGAAGAGTGAAAAGTCTAAGCTTAGGGATGCCCCGGTGGTTCACCCCTCCATATTTCAAGAAGACTCAAGCATCTAAGCTTGGGGATGCCCAAGGCATCCCCTTCTTCATCAACAAATTATCAGGTTCCTTCTCTTGAAACTATATTTTTATTCGGCCACATCTTATGTACTTTACTTGGAGCGTCTGTATGTTTCTTGTTTTTGTTTTTGTTTGAATAAATGCTTGTGTGGGAGAGAGACACGCTCCGCTGGTTCATATGAACACATGTGTTCTTAGCTTTTAATGTTCATGGCGAAGGTTGAAACTGCTTCGTTAAATTGTTATATGGTTGGAATTGGAAAATGCTACATGTAGTAATTCTAAAATGTCTTGGATAATTTGATACTTGGCAATTGTTGTGCTCATGTTTAAGCTCTTGCATCATATACTTTGCACCTATTAATGAAGAAATACATAGAACTTGCTAAAATTTGGTTTGCATATTTGGTCTCTCTAAAGTCTAGATAATTTCTAGTATTGAGTTTGAACAACAAGGAAGACGGTGTAGAGTCTTATAATGTTTTCAATATGTCTTTTATGTGAGTTTTGCTGCACCGGTTCATCCTTGTGTTTGTTTCAAATAGCCTTGCTAGCCTAAACCTTGTATCGAGAGGGAATACTTCTCATGCATCCAAATACTTGAGCCAACCACTATGCCATTTGTGTCCACCATACCTACCTACTACATGGTATTTCTCCGCCATTCCAAAGTAAATTGCTTGAGTGCTACCTTTAAAATTCCATCATTCGCCTTTACAATATATAGCTCATGGGACAAATAGCTTAAAAACTATTGTGGTATTGAATATGTACTTATGCACTTTATCTCTTATTAAGTTGCTTGTTGTGCGACAACCATGCTTCTGGGGACGCCATCAACTATTCTTTGTTGAATATCATGTGAGTTGCTATGCATGTCCGTCTTGTCTGAAGTAAGAGAGATCTACCCCTTAATGGTTGGAGCATGCATATTGTTAGAGAAGAACATTGGGCCGCTAACTAAAGCCATGATTCATGGTGGAAGTTTCAGTTTTGGACATATATCCTCAATCTCATATGAGAACACTAATTGTTGCCACATGCTTATGCATTAAAGAGGAGTCCATTATCTGTTGTCCATGTTGTCCCGGTATGGATGTCTAAGTTGAGAATAATCAAAAGCGAGAAATCCAAAATGCGAGCTTTCTCCTTAGACCTTTGTACAGAGCGGCATGGAGGTACCCCATTGTGACACTTGGTTAAAACATGTGTATTGCAATGATCCGGTAGTCCAAGATAATTAGGACAAGGTGCAGGCACTATTAGTATACTATGCATGAGGCTTGCAACTTGTAAGATATAATTTACATAACTCATATGCTTTATTACTACCGTTGACAAAATTGTTTCATGTTTTCAAAATAAAAGCTCTAGCACAAATATAGCAATCAATGCTTTCCTCTTTGAAGGACCTTTCTTTTACTTTTATGTTGAGTGAGTTCACTTATCTCTCTCCACCTCAAGAAGCAAACACTTGTGTGAACTGTGCATTGATTCCTACATACTTGCATATTGCACTTGTTATATTTCTCTATGTTGACAATTATCCATGAGATATACATGTTACAAGTTGAAAGCAACCGC
Source organism: Lolium rigidum (assembly GCF_022539505.1). Lineage (NCBI taxonomy): Eukaryota > Viridiplantae > Streptophyta > Magnoliopsida > Poales > Poaceae > Lolium > Lolium rigidum. The sequence goes on from NW_025899830.1 coordinate 180,235, forward strand.
TGAAACTTAATATTCTTTTGTGTTGTTTCAATGTCTTTACTTTAAATTATTGCTTTATGAGTTAACTCTTATTACAGCTGGGCATGGGCAGCCCGGCCCGGACGACCCGGTCCGACCCGGCCCGAAAATTCCGGGCCGGGCCGGGTCGGGCTTGCACTTCGGGCCGGGTTCGGGCTTGTATTTTGAGCCCGAACGTCGGGCCGGGCCGGGCTCGGGCTTGCGGTTTTTGCACTTTAGGCAGGTTCGGGCCGGGCTTCTCGGGCCGGGCCGGGCTTTTTGCCTGTTCGGGCCGGGTTCGGGCTTAATTTATAGGCCCGACGGTCGGGCCGGGCCGGGCTCGGGCTTGGCATTTTACGTTCGGGCTTTTTCGGGCTTGGCCCGAAGCCCGGCCCGGCCCGAGTTTTGCCCAGGTGTAACTCTTATGCAAGACTTATTGATGCCTGTCTTGAAAGTGCTATTCATGAAAAGTCATTGCTTTATGATTCAGTTGTTTACTCCTGTCGTTACCATTGTTTTGATCGCTGCATTCATTGCATATGTTTACAATATGATCAAGTTTATGATGGCATGTCACTCCGAAATTATCTTTGTTATCGTTTACCCGCTCGGGACGAGCGAGAACTAAGCTTGGGGATGCTGATACGTCTCCGACGTATCGATTATTTCTTATGTTCCATGCCACATTATTGATGATATCTACATGTTTTATGCACACTTTATGTCATATTTATGCATTTTCTGGAACTAACCTATTAACAAGATGCCGAAGTGCCAGTTGCTGTTTTCTGCTGTTTTTGGTTTCAGAAATCCTAGTAACGAAATATTCTCGGAATTGGACGAAATCAACGCCCAGGTTCCTATTTTCACCGGAAGCATCCAGAACACCCGAGAGCCGCCAGAGGGGGCCCTGTGGGCCCCAGACGACAGGGTGGCGCGGCCTGGGCCCTGGCCGCGCCCCCCTATGGTGTCGCCGCCTCGTCGCCCCTCCGACTCCGCCTCTTCGCCTATTTAAAGGTCCCAGACCTAAAACCTCGATACGAAAAAATCCACGGTACGAGAAACCTTCCAGAGCCGCCGCCATCGCGAAGCCAAGATCTGGGGGACAGGAGTCTCTGTTCCGGCACGCCGCCGGGACGGGGAAGTGCCCCCGGAAGGCTCCTCCATCGACACCACCGCCATCTTCATCAACGCTGCTGTCTCCCATGAGGAGGGAGTAGTTCTCCATCGAGGCTCGGGGCTGTACCGGTAGCTATGTGGTTCATCTCTCTCCTATGTGCTTCAATACAATAATCTCATGAGCTGCCTTACATGATTGAGATTCATATGATGATGCTTGTAATCTAGATGTCATTATGCTAGTCAAGTGGGTTTTACTTATGTGATCTCCGGAGACTCCTTGTCCCACGTGTGTAAAGGTGACGAGTGTGTGCACCGTGTGGGTCTCTTAGGCTATATTTCACAGAATACTTATTCGCTGTTATGAATGGCATAGTGAAGTGCTTATTTATATCTCTTTATGATTGCAATGTGTTTTGTATCACAATTTATCTATGTGCTACTCTAGTGATGTTATTAAAGTAGTTTTATTCCTCCTGCACGGTGTAATGGTGACAGTATGTGCATCCGTGTTAGTACTTGGCGTAGGCTATGATTATGATCTCTTGTAGATTATGAAGTTAACTATTGCTATGATGGTATTGATGTGATCTATTCCTCCTACATAGTGTGAAGGTGACAGTGTGCATGCTTGTGTTAGTACTTGGTTTAGTCGTGTTGATCTGTCTTACACTCTAAGGTTATTTAAATATGAACATTGAATTGTGGAGCTTGTTAACTCCGGCATTGAGGGTTCGTGTAATCCTACGCAATGTGTTCATCATCCAACAAGAGAGTGTAGAGTATGTATTTATCTATTCTGTTATGTGATCAATGTTGAGAGTGTCCACTAGTGAAAGTGTAATCCCTAGGCCTTGTTCCTAAATATCGCTATCGCTGCTTGTTTACTTGTTTTACTGCGTTACTATCTGCTACCATATTACCACCATCAACTACACGCCAGACAAGCTATTTTCACGGCGCCGTTACTACTTGCTCATATTCATTCATACCACCTGTATTTCACTATCTCTTCGCCGAACTAGTGCACCTATTAGGTGTGTTGGGGACACAAGAGACTTCTTGCTTTGTGGTTGCAGGATTGCATGAGAGGGATATCTTTGACCTCTTCCTCCCTGAGTTCGATAAACCTTGGGTGATCCACTTAAGGGAAAACTGCTGCTGTTCTACAAACCTCTGCTCTTGGAGGCCCAACACTGTCTACAAGAATAGAAGCTCCCGTAGACATCAAACTTCCACCATGAATCATGGCTTTAGTTAGCGGCCCAATGTTCTTCTCTAACAGTATGCATACTCAAACCATTTGATTGTGAAAACCACCCTTACTTCAGACAAGACGAACATGCATAGCAACTCACATGATATTCAACAAAGGTAAAGTTGATGGCGTCCCCAGAAAACATGGTTACCGCTCAACAAGCAACTTATTAAGAAATAAGACACATAAGTACATATTCTTCACCACGATAGTTTTTAAGCTATTTTATCCCATGAGCTATATATTGCAAAGGCAAAGAATAGAAATTTTAAAGGTAGCACTCAAGTAATTTACTTTGGAATGGCGGAGAAATACCATGTGGTGGTGTAACATCCCAAGTTTCAACAATAATAAAATCAAGAGAGAGTTTCCATTATTCAAAATTTTGCAACAAACAAAAACTTTTTATATGCATATAGTGCCACATATAGATTCATGCATTTGAGTGAATTTCTTTTGTGCAATTGCCATGATGAGTGTGAGTAGGATGATCAATTGCTATTAAACCCTAAACCAAGATCATCAAACCCTAATTTGAGAAGAAAAGAAGAAAATGAGAAAAATCTATTTCCCCCTTACATACACATTATGCCAAATTACAAATCTTCACCCTAGGCCATAATTGCTTGCTCTCTTGCTTGTAGAATACTTAAATATGATAAACTAACACAATTGCATCTTTGAAACAAGAATCAAACCAAAGGAAATCTCAAAATCTTCACACATATGATAATGGTCATATGTCACCAAAATATTTTCTTCACTACTTTACCCCTCTGGTTTTCTTTATTCCTAAACTAAACTTGGTCAACCAAAGCCATGTCATCAAAGACCATGTCAAGGTGAGTAATTTTCATGTTGACCACCATTTCCAGAGTTGACTAGGTTGACCAGTAGGAATGTGACAAGTAGTGATGTTGAAACAAAGAGAAGATCATCTCACTTTTGCCATTTTGCAAATCAACTCCAAAATGAACCCAACCACCACCAAACCAACCTATAATTAATATGTTTGAGTTCTACCAAAGAGATTTTCGAAATTCAAATTCAAAGTTCTTGCGGGCATTATGCCGAACACCTTGCAGGCAACTTTCCAGAATTGTGTTACACCCTATTACACACTGGTTTCTTGCCTAAACCACTTTCAATTCGTGATCATAAGGTTCCTCTGCAACCACTGCATCAAGCCCCGTCCTTGCCATTGTCGTTTAAAGTGAGAAAATGGCAGCACCAGCTCCATGCCGTGCCATGCCATCCACCTTTGGCATCCCTCTCTCTGGCCTCCCTCTCAACTCTTCTCCTTGTCCTGGAGCATCTCCACAGCTGGCTGATCATGACCATGCACGGCCGAGCCTCGCGCACACACGGCATTGGCCCAGCCAGACACGCCTGCACGCCCAAAACCTTGCGAGTCGACGCGGTGAGCGCGCCCTGGACGCGCCAGTACGTCGCGCGCTCGAGCGACGTCGTCCTCCCCCTGCATCCCTACCACTGCGTCGAGCATCTACTCCATGCCCTCTACCACCTAGCCACACTCGAACGACTGCGGATGCCTCGTCACCGTCGTCCTCGCCGGCGAAGTACCGCGGGTACCGAAATGATCACAACACGCGCCCGAACGATTCCGTCGTCCTCTCGCTGCGCCCGCTGCACCTAGAGCATCGCCAGGACAACGCCTACACGATGCCGTCCTTCACTTGCCCTTTCGAGCACCCCAAGCACCGCGCCATGGCCGTTCCTCCACAGCACCTCACGGCCACCTCCGCCCGCTATAAATAGAGACGATCGGCTCCTCCTCTCTTCACACAACTCACTCCCCTCTCCTCACTGAGCAATCGCCCCCAACCAATTTCACCTCTCACCGCCGGAGCTGCTTGAATTGCGAGCTCGAGTCCGCCGGAGCCCGCGGAAGCTCTGCTTCGCATGGAGCCTCGCCGAGCTCCACCACTGCACCAGGGGCTTCCTCATCGACTACCACTTCTCTGCGCAGCTTGCCCACCACCTGCAACGGCCTGGTATGCTCTCCGACCCCCCAGTCACGCCGCCGGCATGTCGGGATCCCGTCGGAGACGACGACGATCCTCGACCACCCGATCTGTTTCTAATCCGACGGTTTGCAGCACGCGTACCGTTTCGCTCGACTAAGAGCCACTGACGGGTGGCCCCCACCTCGTCAGGGCAGCCCACACGCACCAGTTGCTAGATGGGCTGCGCAGTGTATTTCAAATCCGTTTTGGCCCAATAACGTTTCCCGCCTAGCACAATAATTCAAACTTAGGTTTATTTGATAATTCAAATTGCTCTGCAGATGCTTTAGTAATTTTTGAATAGTTTGAAATCTACCAAACCAAATCTAGCAAACTTTATACCGTTGGAAAGCCAACGAAATTATCTATCAAATGCCACTGGTCCCATCTCCAAATTCGTAGTAGAATTTAAATGCTAAAAATAACAAGTCAGGGACTTTTGCAACTTGAAACTTAATTTAAAATTCAACCAAATTTGATTTTGAGTTGATTCCAACTCTCATAAATCACAATTGATGTTCTTTAATTGTTTATGTAATAATATAGACAAGTTGTTTGCATGATCATGTACTGGATCAAAATAGTGGCTATGTAGCCATTACTAGTGCATTAATTTTTGGAATTCAAACTCAACAAATGATATGAGAGCTACTCTCTCATTTAAATCTTGATCCTAAGTAATATAACCAGGGGAAATGACTTAGGCTAATGAACCTCTGATAATTATTACTTAGAGATTTTAATTCATTTACATGATAGTATTAAACTATGTGAAGTGTAGCACCTCAATTAAATTATTACTCACATATAATAGATATGGGATGTTGACTTTGGTCAACCTATATTTCATACCTGATTATTATATGAAGAGATTAAATCTTAATGGAGGTAATAAGAAGAAATTAATTTCTCTAAGGATCTAAATACCAAATTAAAGAAATAAGAATAATGAGAGGAAATTATTTATCTCTTAAGTAAGAATCAATCAAGTAATCCACCATGCCATGTTTGATTGATGATAGGATTTGTGTGTGAACTCTTTTGAGTGTTTTTAGTTTAGTATGTGAGCTTGGGTTAGTATTTATACCTCGTATTCGTATATAGACGCTAGTAACGAGGAGTATCAAGAGGAGGAAGCCTACTCCCAAGAAGAAGAGGAGAACTTCGATAACTACTCTGCTCAAGGCAAGCTAATACGCTTGCTAACCACCATGATGCAAAGCTCTACAAGAGCAAGGCACCATCACCCATTTAATTTTATGTATTACCTATCCCATGTTTTTACCTTGCAATTATTTTTGCTTATTTACTTCAAAGTACTTTTTGATTTATGATTTACATGGTATAGAGTAGAACAAGATTAAAGGTTAGCTTAGAAACACTCAAAGCTAGATAGCACCCCTCATGAGATAGTTGCTAGTGCTAATCAAATAAAATTTGACTACTCTAGATGGGAACATGTGACTTTGAAATGAATTTGAAACCTTGGAATGATGATTCATTCCATTGAATGACTTTCAAGGTGAATATGACCAAGAGAAGATGGTGATTTTTGATATAAAACTGATATGGGTTTGAATGCGATACCCTTCCAATTATACAAGTACCCCCACAATACCTGATTATGGGTAGGGCTTAACTGGAAACTTGTGTATTTTAGTATGGGTTCCCTCTAAACAAGCATCATAGGGGTTACGCCGAGGCTGCCTCCGTATATGAGAAATGATGTGAACATGAGGTGACTATACGACCCAAGCCCTGTGCAGTTCCCGGGTTAACAGTTGGTTTTCACCGGGAGGCCAAGCTCATGGGGAGAGGTGCCTATACTAGGACATATAAGTGAAAGGTTAAGATTGATGATCCGCGTACTGAGTTACGATGATTCGGGGTTATCCTCGACGGATGTAATCAAAAGTTGTGGCACAAGAGTACAACCTCTGCAGAGTGTTAAACCTATTCGAATAGCCGTGTCCGCGGTTATGGATGGTTGGAAAGGCCATACTATTTCCGTTATCAGAATTTTGATCTTCAAAAAGAATGATGAATTTGAATGGTGATTTGACTTGGATCCCAAATGAATTGTGGGAATGACACTAATGTTCCCCTTGAGTTAGTCTAGCAAATGATGGGTCTTTACTAAATGTTTATCAAATTAAAACTTGGCTTTATGCAAATAAACCTAGAGCTTAGCACCCCTTACTACACTTAATATGTTGCTATCTTAGCATTAGTTTGCGAGTACTTTAAAGTACTCATGGCTTTGCCCTGGCTATTCAAATGCCAGACTTTGAAGAGGAGCAACAGTATCAGGATGATGGACAACAGGACGTCTACGATAACTAGGATCGTCTTCTAATGTCAAGCGTTGCTCGTGGAATAGATAGTCCACTACTACTACGCTTCCGCTACTTATTTGTGATGTTGAACAATCTATTTGTGTAATATTGGATCATGTGATCCCTTGTTGTAAGACCATTATGTGTTGTAATAAAGGATGACTCTGAACTACTTACTATTATGTCTCGCAAAAACAATCTTCCTGGGATTGCGATGTATGATGTAATAGGGCATTCGGACTTAAAAATCCGGGTGTTGACAAGTTGGTATCAGAGCCATTGTTTGACCTTAGGAGACCCTAGTTAGAATGGACGTTTGACAAACTTAGTTTTAAATATAATAAATTGAATAGTTATGAAAAATACAATCATACCCTTACCTTTGAGATCTTTTTAAACTAGCCAATTCATGCTCTTATTTATAAGTTACTTAAAATTTTGAACACTTGCACTTCTCTAACTTGCTCATCATCAATCCCTCTACAGATGGAGCCTATCATCCCACTGGAGCCCTTCATCCAGACCCAAGTGTACGAGCTGGCGAACGGGGGAGATCTCATCTTTGAGAGGGATCTGTTTGCCCTCTCAGAGTTCCTCGGACGCTCGCCTCCCGTGTTCTACGGGGGCCAGATCGCTGATCAGACCGGAGGCCAACTCCAATGGATCATCATGGCTAACCTCCCCGGAAAGCCGGAGTCACCCATGTTCCGCCAGATTCAGTTCTCTCTCCGAGAGAACACCTGGGTGGATGGACTCGCCCGCGCTCTCCAGGAGGGTCTCGCTCGTCTGTGCGGGCAAAACTCGGTGGCGATTGAAGGGGAACGCTTTGCACACTTTGCAAGGCACTCCTCTCTTGGGCTGCCCATCAGCCTGCCGTTCCACCCCGTGCTGAGGCACCACGTGGATCATCTCGACTTCATGCTGTTCGAGACCCGTGCTGAGCTGGACAACTCCCGCGCTTTCGCCAACAACACCCACCTCCAGCTAGTTCAGCAGGCGGAGACCATCAAGGTCATCGCCAAGGAGCGTAGGACTCTCCGCCAGCTGGTCTCAAAGAAGGAGTACACCATCAACCGCCTCAAGGCCAAGATCGCCGTCCTGAAGGAGACCATCGCCACTCAGGCGGAGCAACTCCAAGCTCTGGAAGGAGAAGGCGAGGGAGAAGACATCCAAGGGGATGGCTACTCCTACGTCAGCAACGATAATGACTACGAGGAGGAAGATGAGGGAGATCTGGACTTCCACCAGCACCTGCCTGCCGGGATGGACACCACCTTCCCGCTCCGCATCGATGGATAGGAGTTCCGTCTGAGCACTTGCGTCTCGTGATATGTATCGGTCCTTTGTACCCGCCCCATGTATCGTAGATTGTTGAAAGGGTTCTTCAAACCCTCCGTATTGTTGGCTTGTAATATTTGCTACCTTCATGACTATGTTCGTGTGTGTATTATTATTATTATTTTATGAATAAAGTTTAAATTGTGTGAATTTATCCCAAAAATGAGCCATAGAAATTTCCCTCTCGTCTCATTATCCATATCCCTGTTCAGATGGCACCTCCAACTCGCAACATGACTCAGGAGGCGATGATGCAGATGCTGCAACAGATGTTGGCTGATAGAGAAGTTGAGAGAGCTGAACGGCAAGCCAACCTAGCTGTACTTCAACCGCTGGCACAGAACAATCAGGGCCACGGAAACCATGACCACCCTGGGTCAAAGCTGAAAAACTTCCAGAACACCAACCCACCGGTGTTTAGCAAGACGGAGGAACCCCTTGATGCCGATGATTGGCTCCAGACTATGGAGAACAATCTTGAAGTGGCCGGAGTGGAGGAGAATGACAAAGTACTATTCGCCACCCACTATCTGGCAGGACCTGCACGTGCCTGGTGGACAAGTGCTCGCGCATTGAATGCGGGGCAAATGATGACTTGGGCAGATTTCAAGCTCAAGTTTAGCAAGTATCACGTGCCACCGGGTCTCATCAAGAAGATGCGGGATGAGTTCCGCGAACTGAAGCAAGGCCGTCTGTTATCACCAGAATTTGACCGGATCAGAGGTGGGCCGTGATCAAGATGGGCTTGAAGAATATATATAGAAGAAATACGTGAATCGGCCTTACATGCAAAGTTTGGGCTAGTTTGCCCGTGTATCTGTACCATAATAGGATACGTGTCGGTTAGGAGTTAGAGTTGTACCCGTGCACGGTTAGGTGCACACCTGAATTAGAAAGTCCCCTGGACTATAAATATGTATCTAGGGTTTACGAAATAAACAACAACCAACGTTCAACACAATCAATCTCGGCGCATCGCCAACTCCTTCGTCTCGAGGGTTTCTCCTGGTAAGCACCATGCTGCCTAGATCGCATCTTGCGATCTAGGAAGCACAAGCTTATTCACGTTGTTCATGCGTTGCTCGTGCTGAAGCCTTTTTGATGGCGAGCAACGTAGTTATCTTAGATGTGTTAGGGTTAGCATTGTTCTTCGTATCATATGCTGTCGTAGTGCAACCCTTATACATCTAGCCGCCCTTACACCTATCTTAGGTGTAGGGGCGGCACCCCGCTTGATCATCGTTTAGTAGATCCGATCCGTTACGGTTGCTCCTTGTTCTTCAAGGATTAGTTTAATATCCGCAATAGTTAGGCCTTACAAAGGGTTGGAGGATCCAGCGGCGTGTAGGGTGTAGTTTGCTAGCCCTAGACAGGATGTTCCGGGGATCAACCTCGTGTTGGTTTTTAGGCCCTGTCTAGGATCGGCTTACGATCACCGTACGCGAGCGCGAGGCCCAATCGTGAGTAGGATGATCCGATTATGCGGTGAAAACCCTAAATCGTCGTAGATCGCTTTAGCTTTATCTTGATCAAGCAGGACCACCATATATTCGTGCACCTCGTACGAATCATGGGTGGATCGGCTCTTTGAGCCGATTCACAAGATAACTCGAGAGCCGATCGAGGCTCGTATTTAACGTTTACGTGTATGCCATGCAGAAACTAAGCGAGGCATCATCCAACACCTTCCCGACCAGGTATAGGTCAGGTGGCACGCCCTTGCGACGGCATCGGACGTGTGACCAGAAGGCTTTGCGGGCCGTCGCTCTGAGGGACTGGGGCCAGCCGCAGCCCTAGTTGTTCCCGGCTCTACGGTGTTGCCACTCGCTGCCCGCCGGTGGGTTTCTGACCGCAACACATTCTGGCACGCCCGGTGGGACGATCTTCGACATCCACCGCATCGCCATCTACATCCGAGATGGCGGAAAGCACTCCGGTCACGTACGAGGATCTGACTGACGAGCTCAAGAAGAACCATGACGAGATCAAGGCAGTCCTCGAAGCCGACCTCATCGGCGCTTTCCACAGAACACGCTCCCATGGCGTCAGGTGGAAGGGGTTCTCACCTGAAGGCGCGCTCGATGGAGTGGACCTGTCCGCCCCTTCAGAAGAACGCACCAGGTCGCTCCGTCAGGAGATCAACTTCATGGTGGCTCATTCGCTACACCGCCACTCTGAGAGCCTGGTGAACACTTTGGAGCGTGTCGCTCTGCGCGTGATCCAGGAAATCATGAGCCACCAGTATTCTCCGTCGGGACCAGCTCTGGGGACCTACAAAGGGGAGATGCCACTCCACTCCCGTCCGCCGCTGCCGTTCGCGTTGGCAGCACCAGAAGTGCCGAACTCATCGGCATACGTCGTCTACAAGATTGGTGGTGACCCTAGTGACTACCAATTCCTACCTGAGGCGCCCAAGGAGATCCCGCACGGATACACGTGCGCATACGTGCCAGACTGCAGTAGCTGGGCACTCTCGAACCAGGTTGCAGCAGGGGCCTCTGGAACAGCAGGATGAACGTCGGGAGCAGATCTTGAGAAGCAAACGTGGTTAGCTAAGTACGCCACTCCGACAAACCTCCAGAGCTCAGCTCCTGCAGTTGGCTCAGAACTGGAAAAGCAAGCATGGCTGGCTAAGTATGCCACCCCGGCGAATCTTCAGGGTTCGACACCTCCAGCCATCACCGCGGATCAGATTTGTACAATTCTGAAAGATCAGTTCGGCATGATGCCGAAAAGGAAGGCATTCAGCTATACCAAGCCGTACCCCGACGAGTACGAATTGATCCCGCTACCACCCAAATATCGGCTCCCGGACTTCACAAAGTTTAGTGGATCAGATGGTTCCAGCTCCATCGAGCATGTGAGCCGATATTTGGCACAGCTGGGCACGATCTCAGCATCGGACGAGCTGCGTGTGAGGTTCTTCGCACGGTCCCTCACGGGATCGGCTTTCGGATGGTACACATCGCTGCCACCGAACTCAATCCGGACTTGGAAGCGGTTGGAAGAGCAGTTCCATGAACGGTATCACTCAGAGGCTTCCGAGGCTGGCATTGCCGATCTAGCACAAGTACGACGAAGCGCGGGGAAACGAGTGTCGGAATATATCCAGCGCTTCGGGACCATTAGGAACCGATGCTATTCGGTTCACGTAAGTGAAAAAGAAGCGATCGAGTTGGTGGTGGTGGGGCTCTCATCATCGATCAAGGACGTGGCCTCCCAAGCGGACTACCCTTCATTGGCGCACATGGTGCAGAAGCTGTCAGCATATGAACAGCGCCACCCAGATGTTTACCAGGACAAATTCAAGCGTGCGGTGGTCCTGGTTGAGGCAGACGAGGATGAAGGTGCTGCGGGAGATCGAGAGGTAGCAGTGGCTGAATGGACTCGGGTGGCATGCCCCGTGTCCTGCAAGTGGGTTAAGCCACAAGGCCCTCCAAAAGGGTTCGACTTCGACGTGACCAAAACTGAGCAGATTTTCGACCTCTTACTCACGGAGAAGCATATAAAGGTACCCGAAGGCCACAAGATCCCCACGGTGCAAGAGCTGAACGGAAAGCCATACTGCAAGTGGCATAACACGTTCACCCACACCACTAACGACTGCAGGGTGTGGCGTCAGCAGATCCAAATGGCGATAGAAAAAGGGCGACTAATTTTCAACCAGTACGCCATGAAGGTCGACACACACCCCTTCCCCGCCGTTAACATGGTGGAGTACACTTGCCATGGAGGGTGCCAGCCAGATTTCTCGTGCAATATCAACATGGTAGGACTTGGGCACCACTCTGGTAAGGACGGAGATGAGGGCAGCTGCTCTCATAGCAAAGACACAGAGGAAGCCGCTCCACGCGATCGGCTCCGCCACGACGGCAAGCGCTACGTCACAGAAGGAGAAGTGAAGAACATAAGATATCAGCGACCTCTCTCTGATCACCTCCTCAACAAGTATGTGAGTCAGTATGACCAACGCCGGTGATACAACGACGATGATGAAAAAGATCGTCTGGCTAGGGACGACAGGAGACGTCGTCGGCATGATCACGACGAGGAGCGATACGAGCGCCACGCCAAGGAAAAGTCGAGGGAGCAAGACGACGTGGATAGGCACTGGGACTGCCCCTTCTTCAGACACTGCTGGGATTCAGGAATGAGCCGATTGCCAACAATCGGCAACTGCCCAGAATGCAAACAAAGGAAGAAGGATGCAGCTAATGTGTCTGTGTTCAAACGTCTAGGGCCTCTCCCGCCTCGGAACAAGCATGCTGAGTCCGCTCGGGTGGAAGATCTCGAGGAACTAGAGGACGATGATGAAGAAGACAAGTATCATCGTCCAAGGTGGTTCCCTGATGGGCTCGGCCGTTCCCGAAGCGAAGGGTTCAGCGTCCGCGTGGGTTGGAAGAAGGCTGAAAGATTATACCTGCACACGTTGAGGAAGGCACGGCCTGATCTAGCCGCCAAAATTCAGCGAACCCCGGACGAAGAAGGTCGGCCACAAAGAAAAGAGTGGCGCCCCAAGCAAAGGAAAGCCGATGATGAGACATCGGCTGGCACAAACATGGTGCTCGTCCTTCCAACGGAGTTTGGTGCTCCAGGATTACACGAGGCACCCAATTTCGACGACTGCGAGCGAGTTGACGTGACAAAGGATGGGACTAGGTTGGTCTTATCCACGGGCCAGACCGTGTAGCAAACGCAGCGTCTATGGACAAACGTGGCGATGCCGATCCAGGAGATCGGCCCCAAGGATTTATGGAGGAACATTACAAAACCTTCATCGAGCAATTCAACGTGGAGGCCGATTCCAGCAATCGGCCAAAATTATCCTCACTATACATTCTACCTGGGTTTAACATTCGATCCAACAGGGAATACATGAAGAGCCGATACCATCAAATCCTTTGAAAGAATCGGCTCGGGGGGCACCTAGGTGGATAAAACACGAGGATATGAAGTAGGAGTATCTTTCAAATGCCCAGCAGCCCAAGATATTCTTTGATGATGGGTATTGAAGTATGGGGGCCGATACATAAATCGGCCATAAAAATTCAATTTTTTTAAGGATATAAAGCCGATGCATGGCCATCGACTCAAGAGGTATAACTGTTATAAGCAGAAGGTCAATGGAGCAGGAAGTGGACCACGAAGAGAGACTCTAATGGAAGAACTCCTCAATGGAGTGGTTTGATGGCCCAGGTCCTCTCTTCAAGAACCCCTGGATTCCTTTTGCAAGTATTCGAGTCCGCAGTATCAGCTGGGGCAAGTTTGAGGGATCATGACCCTGACCAATGCCAAGAGCAGCATGGATGTGCAGATCAGGTTAAGGGTGGGTTGCATCAGATCCACCAAAGGAAAGGAGCCGATCTGACCAGCAAGGCGCAAGAAGTGGACTGAAGAAGCTCGGGGGGGCAGCTCGCCCTGAAGATTTTGTGCTCCGAGGAGCCGATTTTGTTGAAATCGGCTAGCTCTGCATTATGACTTAAGGCCAATGGCGGCACATTTGGCTGACTCACTACCTTTCTCGCCTTGACGGAGGCTTGGGGGGCAGATTGTCCTGAAGGACCCTCTGCTATAGGAAGCCGATTTGGTTGAAATCGGCTGGCTCTACATCTCAGCTTTGAGGAATAGTTGCTGTGGGAAAAACGGAGCAGGAGCTTGTCCTGCAGAAGTATCAGCTCCGGCTTCCGATTGATTCAGCGATGGTCCTAGAGCTCTTCCGAAGACAAAGGTGGCCGTTAGTAATACGCTCAGTGACTGCGGGTCCGCAGGGTACCATTTGAGGAGATGGCTAATTTGGCTTATCTCGAAATTTATCATAAGAGGTCGAGGTGTTGCCATCGGCTCATTGAGCGTTGATCAAATTAACAATCGGCAAAATCAGTTTGAGAGGAAGTCGGCAAAATCGAAGGAAGTTCTTCATGGCAAAAGGAATTTCTCATTGATACTAAGATTTCTTACAAAGAGGAGCCGATTACTCAACAAAAAGGGGACAGATTGCTACCACTAGCCCTATGCTAAATGGTCTCTACTCTAGAAGCCGTCGCTGTCCTCGTCATCACCGCCGTAGCCGCCGCCGGTGCTGCTGCTGGGGAGCTCCTCGTTGCTGCTACTGTAACCTTCAGCGGAGGTTTCTTCCTCGTCATCATCATCGTCCTCATCAGACCAAGCCCAGCCACGGATGCGCTTTGGCGGCGGTTCGTCGGAGGAGGTGTCGTCCTCCTGTTTTTTCTGCGTGTCGGAGGAAACGTCTTCGTCTTCGTCATCTTCTTCTTCTTCTTTGGTGATGGAGGTAAATTTACCCCGGAAGGGAGGATCATCGTCATTACTCTCCGCCGCCAGGTCTCTGTCAATCAGGAATCGGAGTTCATCCTCCCCGTCAGTCAGGGGCATGGCGCCGTCTGACCAGACAAGGTCCTCGGGTCGGCCTTCCGGCACAAAATCGAAGTTCCACTCCTGCTTGTCCCAATGTTTGGGAGCGTGCCTATTGTACGCTTCTATTTGGTCGTGCTCTGGAATCGACTTGCTTGAGGAAGAGGATTGGAGAGGAACGGAAGAGGAGGAAGAGGACGACATGGCTATGGAGGGAGAGGGTTTTTTGGCTGGCGGCTAGTTTGGAGCAGGGGGATGAAGTGGCGAACCGTTCGACACAGATAAATAAAGGGGTGTAGTGGAGATTTAATGCCGTAACGGTTCTCGAGGATGTGATGCCGAAATTATCAATTCGTGGAGAGAAGCCAAGGAGGCGAGGCGAAATGATGGAAGATTCTGCGGCAGTGCTGTTCTGCCACGACATGACCCGACGGAAGAAAGCGTAATGATTTTGGAAATGTCATTTCCAAAACCAGGGGGGCATGTGTTATCACCAGAATTTGACCGGATCAGAGGTGGGCCGTGATCAAGATGGGCTTGAAGAATATATATAGAAGAAATACGTGAATCGGCCTTACATGCAAAGTTTGGGCTAGTTTGCCCGTGTATCTGTACCATAATAGGATACGTGTCGGTTAGGAGTTAGAGTTGTACCCGTGCACGGTTAGGTGCACACCTGAATTAGAAAGTCCCCTGGACTATAAATATGTATCTAGGGTTTACGAAATAAACAACAACCAACGTTCAACACAATCAATCTCGGCGCATCGCCAACTCCTTCGTCTCGAGGGTTTCTCCTGGTAAGCACCATGCTGCCTAGATCGCATCTTGCGATCTAGGCAGCACAAGCTTATTCACGTTGTTCATGCGTTGCTCGTGCTGAAGCCTTTTTGATGGCGAGCAACGTAGTTATCTTAGATGTGTTAGGGTTAGCATTGTTCTTCGTATCATATGTTGTCGTAGTGCAACCCTTATACATCTAGCCGCCCTTACACCTATCTTAGGTGTAGGGCGGCACCCCGCTTGATCATCGTTTAGTAGATCCGATCCGTTACGGTTGCTCCTTGTTCTTCAAGGATTAGTTTAATATCCGCAATAGTTAGGCCTTACAAAGGGTTGGAGGATCCAGCGGCGTGTAGGGTGTAGTTTGCTAGCCCTAGACGAGGATGTTCCGGGGATCAACCTCGTGTTGGTTTTTAGGCCCTGTCTAGGATCGGCTTACGATCACCGTACGCGAGCGCGAGGCCCAATCGTGAGTAGGATGATCCGATTATGCGGTGAAAACCCTAAATCGTCGTAGATCGCTTTAGCTTTATCTTGATCAAGCAGGACCACCATATATTCGTGCACCTCGTACGAATCATGGGTGGATCGGCTCTTTGAGCCGATTCACAGGATAACATGAGAGCCGATCGAGGCTCGTATTTAACGTTTACGTGTATGCCATGCAGGAAACTAAGCGAGGCATCATCCAACACCTTCCTGACCAGGTATAGGTCAGGTGGCACGCCCTTGCGACAGCATCGGACGTGTGACCAGAAGGCTTTGCGGGCCGTCGCTCTGAGGGACTGGGGCCAGCCGCAGCCCTAGTTGTTCCCGGCTCTACGGTGTTGCCAGTCGCTGCCCGCCGGTGGGTTTCTGACCGCAACACCGTCTAACCGTGGTAGAATACCGCGATAGATTCCTCACTATGTCAAGGTACGCCCCGGATGAGACAGACACCAACGAAAAGAGGAAGGAGAGGTTCCTAAATGGACTGCACGATGAGATGCAGACTGTGCTGATCAACATCCCCTTTGCGGATCTGGAAGCCCTCGTTGACTCCGCCATCCAGATGGAGGGAAAGATCCATCAGGCCAATGAAAACCGCAAGCGCCGCATGATGAATCAGAGTGGGCCCAGCAACACCCACAAGTATCGCCCCAGCTCAAGTGGAGGGTTTGCCCCAAGAAACAACAAGCCCCCGATGAAGAATTCACGTCCGGGTTATCAGAACCGGAGTGGAGGAAACCCCAGGCCAGGAGGCCACCACAACAACAGCAACTATAACAACAACAACAACTTCAACCGCGCTCCACCTCGAGCCCCCAACCACAACAACAACACCTCCAACACTGCTCCAAGGACTGGGAGCAACGCTGTTCCCATCACCCCCAAGGACAAGTCCACCATCACTTGTTACGAGTGCGGAGTGGTGGGGCACTACTCCAACGAGTGCCCCAAGCGACTCGCCAAGACTGCCGCCAACACCTCTGGCCCTGCTCAGCAGCAGCGCCGTGTCGCCAACAACAAGAAGTTCACCCCCAACAACCCGAACAACCGTAGCGGCCGCCTCTTTCACATGAGTGCGGAAGAAGCTCAGGAAGCCCCAGATGTCGTGCTGGGTACGTTCTCCGTTAACTCAATACCTGCAAGAGTGTTGTTTGATTCTGGAGCATCGCATTCGTTTGTTACTGAAGATTTTGCATGCACTAGTAAGATTCAACCTATCAGTTTGAAGCATGTCATGATAGTTCAAATACCTGGATCAACCACTAAAGCTAGAAAAATTTGCAAAGATGTTCCTATCGGAATTCATGAAATAGAATTTTATGCAAATTTGATTGTTCCGGGAACAAAAGGTTTGGAAGTAGTACTGGGTATGGATCGGATGTCGAAACATCATGGGCTGATTGATTGTGCCAAGAAGGCCATCACCATGACTAGTAGCACCGGAATATTAGTCGAGCACATATCTGAAAGACTGCCCAGAAAGTTTACCTGCAACCAAAGTCTAGCTAAACCCACCTTGGATCAGATCAGGGTCGTTTGTCGATACCCCGATGTGTTTCCTGATGATCTACCCGGTATGCCCCCAGATCGGGATATCGAGTTTATCATTGAGTTAATCCCAGGAACTGGACCTATAGCCCAGAGAGCCTATAGTATGAACCCGGCAGAGTTAGTAGAACTGAAGAAGCAACTGGATGAGATGCTATTCAAGGGTCTGATTAGGCCAAGTGCGTCACCTTGGAGATCACCAGTTTTGTTTGTGGACAAGAAGGATGGTGCAAATCGTTTATGTACGGATTATCGTAAACTTAACGATGTCACCATCAAGAACAAATATCCCTTGCCGAAGATAGAATATCTGTTTGACCAACTGACCGGTGCCAAAGTGTTCTCGAAGATTGATCTGCGAACTGGTTACCATCAACTGAAGATTCGTGCCACCGATATCCCCAAAACTGCTTTCACCACCAGATATGGATTGTATGAGTACAATGTCATGAATAAGGTCTTCATGAACTTCTTGGATAAGTTTGTCGTTGTCTTCATCGACGACATCCTTATCTACTCCAAATCCGAAGAGGAGCATGAGCAACACCTGGAAGTAGTTTTAGATACCCTTCGGGAGCATCAGTTGTACGCCAAGTTCAGCAAGTGCGAGTTCTGGTTAAAGGAAGTAGGATTCCTTGGACACATCTTGTCCGCCGGAGGAATTGCCGTTGACCCCTCGAAGATTAAGACTGTTGAAGAATGGAAAGCCCCAATCACCCAGACTGAGGTCCGTGCATTTCTCGGATTGGCGGGATATTACCGCCGATTCGTTGAAGGATTCTCAAGCATAGCCAGACCGATGACTCAATTGTTGAAGAAGGACAAGAAGTTCGAATGGACGGACAAGTGTGAAGAGAGTTTCCAACAGCTCAAGAGCAGACTGACTTCAGCCCCAATACTGATCATGCCGGACATCACCAAACCATTTGATGTGTATTGTGATGCCTCCAAGATTGGTCTTGGATGTGTGTTGATGGAAGAAGGGAAAGTGATATCTTACCTGTCAAGGCAACTGAAGCAGCATGAACAGAACTATCTAACCCATGACTTAGAGCTAGCAGCCGTGGTTTTAGCACTGAAAGTATGGCGTCATTACCTCATGGGCAATCGATGCGAGATCTATTCAGATCACAAGAGCTTGAAGTATATCTTCACTCAGAAGGAGCTGAACATGAGGCAGAGAAGATGGTTAGAGCTAATCAAGGATTACGATATGGAAATCCACTACCACCCTGGCAAGGCCAATATGGTAGCGGATGCTTTGAGTAGACTGCCGTGCCAGTTGAACTCCACGATCGCCGAAGAGCAACCTAGCCTGTTTCAAGAGTTTGAACAGTTTAGAATGGAGCTAGTGAGTGAAGGATTTCTCGCAAGCATTGAACTTCAACCCACCCTGATTAGTCAAATCAAGGAAGCCCAGAAGGGAAATGCGAGCATTGACGGGATCAAGAGCCAAATAGCTGCAGGAAAAGCACCGGGATTCACCTTTGATGAAGAAGGAGTGCTATGGTACAACGGACGCCTTTGTGTGCCGTCAGATTCAGAGTTGAAGCAAGTCATTCTGAAAGAAGCTCATGACACCCTTTACTCCATTCACCCCGGAGGTACCAAGATGTACCAAGATTTGAAGGAACAATTTTGGTGGCATGGAATGAAGAGAGAAATAGGGAGCTACATCGCCAAGTGTGACATCTGTCAAAGGGTCAAGGCAGAACATCAACGCCCCGCAGGACTGTTGCAACCCCTACAGATTCCCGAATGGAAGTGGGATTCTGTCGGAATGGACTTCATCACCGGACTACCCAAATCTAGTAAAGGAAATGACTCTATCTGGGTAGTGGTCGACAGGTTGACCAAAGTCGCCCACTTCATCCCCGTCAAGACCACCTATCAAGGACCAAGACTTGCGAGTTATATATCTCACGGATAGTCAGCCTGCACGGAACACCGAAGTCGATAGTATCCGATAGAGGATCCCAATTCACCTCCAGATTCTGGCAGAAAGTACATGAAGGACTCGGAACCCGGCTGAATTTCAGCACCGCCTATCACCCGCAGACGGATGGACAGACTGAACGAGTCAACCAGATACTAGAAGATATGTTGAGAGCATGTGTGCTAGAGTATGGATCCAAGTGGGAAGACTGCTTGCCGTACGCAGAATTCTCGTACAACAACAGCTACCAAGCCAGTTTGCAAATGGCCCCCTTTGAAGCACTGTACGGAAGGAAGTGCCGTACCCCTCTGAATTGGTCGGAAGTCGGAGAGAGTCAAGTCTTTGGACCAGATATTCTCCGCGAAGCTGAAGAGAAGGTTCACAAGATCCGAGAGTACCTCAAGACCGCTCAATCAAGACAGAAGAGCTACGCCGATAAGAGACGCCGAGAGATGACCTTCGAGATCGGAGATTTCGTATATCTCAAAGTGTCCCCCCTTAAAGGAATGCAGAGATTCCAGCTTAGAGGAAAGCTTGCACCCCGATATGTCGGACCCTTCACAGTCCTGAGTCGCCGAGGAGAAGTGTCCTATCAACTGGAGTTACCAGAAGAAATGTTAGCGGTGCACAATGTGTTTCACATCTCGTTACTCCGGAAATGCTTAGAGGTACCTGAGAAGACCGAGGTTTTCAAGAACATCGACCATCGAGCTGTGGATATCAACTCAGATCTGACATACCGCGAAGTACCTATTCGCATCCTGGAAGAAGCTTTCAGAACCACCCGTACCCGGAGTATCAAGTTTCTGAAGATCCAATGGAGTAACCACACCGAAGAAGAAGCCACTTGGGAGAGAGAAGACTTCATGAAGACTGAGTACCCAGATCTCTTTAGTACCTAGTTTTTTTTAAAATCTCGGGACGAGATATTTTGTAAGGGGGAAGGGTTTGTAACATCCCAAGTTTCAACAATAATAAAATCAAGAGAGAGTTTCCATTATTCAAAATTTTGCAACAAACAAAAACTTTTTATATGCATATAGTGCCACATATAGATTCATGCATTTGAGTGAATTCTTTTGTGCAATTGCCATGATGAGTGTGAGTAGGATGATCAATTGCTATTAAACCCTAAACCAAGATCATCAAACCCTAATTTGAGAATAAAAGAAGAAAATGAGAAAAATCTATTTCCCCCTTACATACACATTATGCCAAATTACAAATCTTCACCCTAGGACATAATTGCTTGCTCTCTTGCTTGTAGAATACTTAAATATGATAAACTAACACAATTGCATCTTTGAAACAAGAATCAAACCAAAGGAAATCTCAAAATCTTCACACATATGATAATGGTCATATGTCACCACAATATTTTCTTCACTACTTTACCCCTCTGGTTTTCTTTATTCCTAAACTAAACTTGGTCAACCAAAGCCATGTCATCAAAGACCATGTCAAGGTGAGTAATTTTCATGTTGACCACCATTGCCAGAGTTGACTAGGTTGACCAGTAGGAATGTGACAAGTAGTGATGTTGAAACAAAGAGAAGATCATCTCACTTTTGCCATTTTGCAAATCAACTCCAAAATGAACCCAACCACCACCAAACCAACCTATAATTAATATGTTTGAGTTCTACCAAAGAGATTTTCGAAATTCAAATTCAAAGTTCTTGCGGGCATTATGCCGAACACCTTGCAGGCAACTTTCCAGAATTGTGTTACACCCTATTACACAGTGGTTTCTTGCCTAAACCACTTTCAATTCGTGATCATAAGGTTCCTCTGCAACCACTGCATCAAGCCCCGTCATTGCCATCGTCGTTTAAAGTGAGAAAATGGCAGCACCAGCTCCATGCCGTGCCATGCCATCCACCTTTGGCATCCCTCTCTCTGGCCTCCCTCTCAACTCTTCTCCTTGTCCTGGAGCATCTCCACAACTGGCTGATCATGACCATGCACGTCCGAGCCTCGCGCACACACGGCATTGGCCAAGCCAGACACGCCCTGCACGCCCAAAACCTTGCCAGTCGACGCGGTGAGCGCGCCCTGGACGCGCCAGTACGTCGCGCGCTCGAGCGACGTCGTCCTCCCCCTGCATCCCTACCACTGCGTCGAGCATCTACTCCATGCCCTCTACCACCTAGCCACACTCGAACGACTGCGGATGCCTCGTCACCGTCGTCCTCGCCGGCGAAGTACCGCGGGTACCGAAATGATCACAGCACGCGCCCGAACGATTCCTTCGTCCTCTCGCTGCGCCCGCTGCACCTAGAGCATCGCCAGGACAACGCCTACACGATGCCGTCCTTCACTTGCCCCTTCGAGCACCCCAAGCACCGCGCCATGGCCGTTCCTCCACAGCACCTCACGGCCACCTCCGCCCGCTATAAATAGAGACGATCGGCTCCTCCTCTCTTCACACAACTCACTCCCCTCTCCTCACTGAGCAATCGCCCCCAACCAATTTCACCTCTCACCGCCGAAGCTGCTCGAATTGCGAGCTCGAGTCCGCCGGAGCCCGCGGAAGCTCTGCTTCGCCTGGAGCCTCGCCGAGCTCCACCACTGCACCAGGGGCTTCCTCATCGACTACCACTTCTCCGCGCAGCTTGCCCACCACCTGCAATGGCCTGGTATGCTCTCCGACCCCCCAGTCACGCCGCCGGCACGTCGGGATCCCGTCGGAGACGACGACGATCCTCGACCACCCGATCTGTTTCTAATCCGACGGTTTGCAGCACGCGTACCGTTTCGCTCGACTAAGAGCCACTGACGGGTGGCCCCCACCTCGTCAGGGCAGCCCACACGCACCCGTTGCTAGATGGGCTGCGCAGTGTATTTCAAATCCGTTTCGGCCCAATAACGTTTCCCGCCTAGCCCAATAATTCAAACTTAGGTTTATTTGATAATTCAAATTGCTCTGCAGATGCTTTAGTAATTTTTGAATAGTTTGAAATCTACCAAACCAAATCTAGCAAACTTTATACCGTTGGAAAGCCAACGAAATTATCTATCAAATGCCACTGGTCCCATCTCCAAATTCGTAGTAGAATTTAAATGCTAAAAATAACAAGTCAGGGACTTTTGCAACTTGAAACTTAATTTAAAATTCAACCAAATTTGATTTTGAGTTGATTCCAACTCTCATAAATCACAATTGATGTTCTTTAATTGTTTATGTAATAATATAGCCAAGTTGTTTGCATGATCATGTACTGGATCAAAATAGTGGCTATGTAGCCATTACTAGTGCATTAATTTTTGGAATTCAAACTCAACAAATGATATGAGAGCTACTCTCTCATTTAAATCTTGATCCTAAGTAATATAACCAGGGGAAATGACTTAGTCTAATGAACCTCTGATAATTATTACTTAGAGATTTTAATTCATTTACATGATAGTATTAAACTATGTGAAGTGTAGCACCTCAATTAAATTATTACTCACATATAATAGATATGGGATGTTGACTTTGGTCAACCTATATTTCATACCTGATTATTATATGAAGAGATTAAATCTTAATGGAGGTAATAAGAAGAAATTAATTTCTCTAAGGATCTAAATACCAAATTAAAGAAATAAGAATAATGAGAGGAAATTATTTATCTCTTAAGTAAGAATCAATCAAGTAATCCACCATGCCATGTTTGATTGATGATAGGATTTGTGTGTGAACTCTTTTGAGTGTTTTTAGTTTAGTATGTGAGCTTGGGTTAGTATTTATACCTCGTATTCGTATATAGACGCTAGTAACGAGGAGTATCAAGAGGAGGAAGCCTACTCCCAAGAAGAAGAGGAGAACTTCGATAACTACTCTGCTCAAGGCAAGCTAATACTCTTGCTAACCACCATGATGCAAAGCTCTACAAGAGCAAGGCACCATCACCCATTTAATTTTATGTATTACCTATCCCATGTTTTTACCTTGCAATTATTTTTGCTTATTTACTTCAAAGTACTTTTTGATTTATGATTTACATGGTATAGAGTAGAACAAGATTAAAGGTTAGCTTAGAAACACTCAAAGCTAGATAGCATCCCTCATGAGATAGTTGCTAGTGCTAATCAAATAAAATTTGACTACTCTAGATGGGAACATGTGACTTTGAAATGAATTTGAAACCTTGGAATGATGATTCATTCCATTGAATGACTTTGAAGGTGAATATGACCAAGAGAAGATGGTGATTTTTGATATAAAACTGATATGGGTTTGAATGCGATACCCTTACAATTATACAAGTACCCCACAATACCTGATTATGGGTAGGGCTTAACTGGAAACTTGTGTATTTTAGTATGGGTTCCCTCTAAAAAAGCATCATAGGGGTTACGCCGAGGTTGCCTCCGTATATGAGAAATGATGTGAACATGAGGTGACTATACGACCCAAGCCCTGTGCAGTTCCCGGGTTAACAGTTGGTTTTCACCGGGAGGCCAAGCTCATGGGGAGAGGTGCCTATACTAGGACATATAAGTGAAAGGTTAAGATTGTTGATCCGCGTACTGAGTTACGATGATTCGGGGTTATCCTCGACGGATGTAATCAAAAGTTGTGGCACAAGAGTACAACCTCTCGCGAGTGTTAAACCTATTCGAATAGCCGTGTCCGCGGTTATGGACGGTTGGAAAGGCCATACTATTTCCGTTATCAGAATTTTGATCTTCAAAAAGAATGATGAATTTGAATGGTGATTTGACTTGGATCCCAAATGAATTGTGGGAATGACACTAATGTTCCCCCTTGAGTTAGTCTAGCAAATGATGGGTCTTTACTAAATGTTTATCAAATTAAAACTTGGCTTTATGCAAATAAACCTAGAGCTTAGCACCCCTTACTACACTTAATATGTTGCTATCTTAGCATTAGTTTGCGAGTACTTTAAAGTACTCATGGCTTTGCCCTGGCTATTCAAATGCCAGACTTTGAAGAGGAGCAACAGTATCAGGATGACGGACAACAGGACGTCTACGATAACTAGGATCGTCTTCTAATGTCAAGCATTGCCTGTGGAATAGATAGTCCACTACTACTACGCTTCCGCTACTTATTTGTGATGTTGAACAATCTAGTTGTGTAATATTGGATCATGTGATTGATGGCGTGTATTTCACACGTTCGTTGGGAACCCCAAGAGGAAGGTATGATGCGCACAGCAACAAGTTTTCCCTCAGAAAGAAACCAAGGTTTATCGAACCAGGAGGAGCCAAGAAGCACGTTGAAGGTTGATGGCGGCGGGATGTAGTGCGGCGCAACACCAGGGATTCCGGCGCCAACGTGGAACCTGCACAACACAACCAAAGTACTTTGCCCCAACGAAACAAGTGAGGTTGTCAATCTCACCGGCTTGCTGTAACAAAGGATTAACCGTATTGTGTGGAAGATGATTGTTTGCGGAGAAAACAGTAAAAACAAGTATTGCAGCAGATTTGTATTTCAGTATTAAAAGAATGGACCGGGGTCCACAGTTCACTAGAGGTGTCTCTCCCATAAGATAAAAGCATGTTGGGTGAACAAATTACAGTCGGGCAATTGACAAATAGAGAGGGCATAACAATGCACATACATGTCATGATAAGTACAGTGAGATTTAATTGGGCATTACGACAAAGTACATAGAGCGCCATCCAACTGCATCTATGCCTAAAAAGTCCACCTTCAGGTTATCGTCTGAACCCCCTCCAGTATTAAGTTTCAAAGCAATAGACAATTGCATTAAGTATGGTGCGTAATGTAATCAACAACTACATCCTCGGACATAGCGCCAATGTTTTATCCCTAGTGGCAACAGCACAACACAACCTTAGAACTTTCTGTCACTATCCCAGGTGTCAATGCAGGCATGAACCCACTATCGAGCATAAATACTCCCTCTTGGAGTTAAGAGCAAAAACTTGGCCAGAGCCTCTACTAATAACGGAGAGCATGCAAGATCATAAACAACACATATGTAATAACTTGATAATTAACATAACATGGTATTCTCTATCCATCGGATCCCGACAAACACAACATAGAGTATTACGGATAGATGATCTTGATCATGTTAGGCAGCTCACAAGATCCAACAATGAAGCACAATGAGGAGAAGACAACCATCTAGCTACTGCTATGGACCCATAGTCCAGGGGTGAACTACTCACTCATCACTCCGGAGGCGACCATGGCGGTGTAGAGTCCTCCGGGAGATGAATCCCCTCTCCGGCAGGGTGCCGGAGGAGATCTCCAGAATCCCCCGAGATGGGATTGGCGGCGGCGGCGTCTCTGGAAGGTTTTCCGTATCGTGATTTTTCACATCAGGGGTTTCGCGACGGAGGCTTTAAGTAGGCAGAAGGGCAGAGTCGGAGGGCTGACGAGGGGCCCACACCATAGGGCGGCGCGGTCCCCCCCTTGGCCGCGCGGCCCTATGGTGGCGGCGCCTCGTCGCCCCACTTTGTATCCCTTTCGGTCTTCTGGAAGATTCGTGGCAAAATAGGACCCTGGGTCTTGATTTCGTCCAATTCCGAGAATATTTCGTTACTAGGATTTCTGAAACCAAAAACAGCAGAAAACAACGAATCGGCTCTTCGGCATCTTGTTAATAGGTTAGTTCCAGAAAATGCACGAATATGACATAAAGTGTGCATAAAACATGTAGGTATCATCAATAATATGGCATGGATCATAAGAAATTATCGATACGTCGGAGACGTATCAGTGATCCCTTGTTGTAAGACCATTATGTGTTGTAATAAAGGATGACTCTGAACTACTTACTATTATGTCTCGCAAAAACAATCTTCCCGGGATTGCGATGTATGATGTAATAGGGCATCCGGACTTAAAAATCCGGGTGTTGATAGGTGGGTAGGTATGGTGGCCACACATGGCATGGTTATTGGCTCAAGGATTTGGATGCACGAGAAGAATTCCTCTCAATACAAGGCTAGGCTAGCAAGGTTGTTTGAAGCAAACTCAAGTATAAAAGGTGCAGCAAAGCTCACATATGAACATATTGTAGCTATTATAAGACTTTACATTGTCTCCTTGTTGTTCAAACACCTCAACCGAGAAAATATCTAGACTCTAGAGATCAATCATGCAAACCAAATTTTAACAAGCTCTATGTAGTTATTCATTAATGAGTACAAGGTACATGATGCAAAAGCTTAAACAAGATCTATATGAGCACAACAATTGCCAAGTATCACATTATTCAAGACATTAGACCATTTTACCACATGCGGCATTTTCCGTTTCCAACCATATAGCAATGAATGAAGTAGTTCAACTTTTGCAATGAACATTAAAGATGAAGCTAAGAACACATGTGTTCATACGAAACAGCGGAGCGTGTCTCTCTCCCAAACAAAGAATGCTAGGATCCGATTTATTCAAACAAAAACAAAAAAAAAAACAGACGCTCCAAGTAAAGCACATAAGATGTGATGGAATAAAAATATAGTTTCACTAGAGGAACCTGATAAGTTGTCGATGAATAAGGGATGCCTTGGGCATCCCCAAGCTTAGACGCTTGACTCTTCTTAAAATATGCAGGGATGAACCACGGGGGCATCCCCAAGCTTTGACTTTTCACTCTTCTTGATCATATTGTATCATCCTCCTCTTTTGACCCTTGAAAACTTCCTCCACACCAAACTCGAAACAAACTCATTAGAGGGTCAGTGCATAATTCATATATTCAGAGGTGACATAATCATTCTTAACACTTCTGGACATTGCACAAAGCAACTGAAAGTTAATGGAACAAAGAGGCAATGCGAAATAAAAGGCAGAATCTGTCAAAACAGAACAGTTCGTAAAGACGAATTTTAAAGTGGCACCAGACTTGCTCAGATGAAAATGCCCAAATTGAATGAAAGTTGCGTACATATCTGAGGATCACGCTCGTAAATTGGCAGATTTTTCTGAGCTACCTACAGAGAAGCAGGTCGAAATTCGTGACAGCAATAAATCTGTTTCTGCGCAGCAATCCAAATCTAGTATTGGCTTTACTATCAAAGACTTTACTTGGCACAACAATTTAATAAAATAAAGATAAGGAGAGGTTGCTACAGTAGTAAACAACTTCCAAGACTCAAATATAAAATAAAGTGCAGAAGTAAAATAATGGGTTGTCTCCCATAAGCGCTTTTCTTTAACGCCTTTCAGCTAGGCGCAGAAAGTGTGTATCAAGTGTTATCAAGAGATGAAGCATCAACATGGGTATTGGGAGTTTTCTCAACTATGCATTTTATCTTATCTATGTGGGTTTCAGAGGCTCCCTTTTCATTATTCTTAGGTTTGCTATCCTCGTCAAACAAATTTTCAGGAACAAGCCAACCATAGTTATTTTCTAGAGCGTCATTCATTCCCAGGAGCTTACAAGGTATTGTTGTCTTAATCTCCCCACCATCATTAATATTATTAGTGTACCTTACTCTCTCCATGTCCATCTTTTCAAGGATACTAACAAAATTGGTATAGGAGCCAAGCATCTTATATTTTATAAAGACCTTTCTAGCCTCTCTTGCTACTCCACCAAATTCTTTTAGAAGGGTTTCTAAGACAAAATCTTTCTTTTCCCCTTCCTCCATATCACCGAGTGTGAGAAACATGTGTTGGATTATAGGACTAAGATTAACAAATTTCGTTTCCAACATGTGTACTAAAGAAGCAACATCAATTTCATAAGTAGGAGCAAGTTCTACCAAGTGTCTATCTTCAAAATCTTCAACGGTACTAACATGAGTGAAAAAATCTTCTATATTATCTCTCCCAATTATAGACCCTCGTCCTACCGGTATGTCTTTTAGAGTGAACTTAGGAGGAAACATGATGAAATAAACTAAAGGTAAATAAAGTAAATGCAAGTAACTAAATTTTTTGTGTTTTTAATATGGAGAACAAGACAGTAAATAAAGTAAAACTAGCAACTAATTTTTTTGTGTTTTTGTTTAAGTGCAGCAAACAAAGTAGTAAATAAAATAAAGCAAGACAAAAATAAAGTAAAGAGATTGGAAGTGGAGACTCCCCTTGCAGCGTGTCTTGATCTCCCCGGCAACGGCGCCAGAAAAAGAGCTTGATTGCGCGTAATTAACACGTCCGTTGGGAACCCCAAGAGGAAGGTATGATGCGCACAGCAGCAAGTTTTCCCTCGGTAAGAAACCAAGGTTATCGAACCGAGTAGGGAGCCAAGAAGAACGTTGAAGGTTGATGGCGGAGGAGTGTAGTGCGGCGCAACACCGGGGATTCCGGCGCCAACGTGGAACCTGCACAACACAACCAAAGTACTTTGCCCCAACGAAACAGTGAGGTTGTCAATCTCACCGGCTTGCTGTAACAAAGGATTAACCGTATTGTGTGGAAGATGATTGTTTGCAGAGAAAACAAGTAAAAACAAGTATTGCAGCAGATTTGTATTTCGAGTATTAAAAGAATGGACCGGGGTCCACAGTTCACTAGAGGTGTCTCTCCCATAAGATAAAAGCATGTTGGGTGAACAAATTACAGTCGGGCAATTGACAAATAGAGAGGGCATAACAATGCACATACATGTCATGATAAGTACAGTGAGATTTAATTGGGCATTACGACAAAGTACATAGAGCCCATCCAACTGCATCTATGCCTAAAAAGTCCACCTTCAGGTTATCGTCCGAACCCCCCTCCAGTATTAAGTTGCAAAGCAACAGACAATTGCATTAAGTATGGTGCATAATGTAATCAACAACTACATCCTCGGACATAGCGCCAATGTTTTATCCCTAGTGGCAACAGCACAACACAACCTTAGAACTTTCTGTCACTATCCCAGGTGTCAATGCAGGCATGAACCCACTATCGAGCATAAATACTCCCTCTTGGAGTTAAGAGCAAAAACTTGGCCAGAGCCTCTACTAATAACGGAGAGCATGCAAGATCATAAACAACACATATGTAATAACTTGATAATTAACATAACATGGTATTCTCTATCCATCGGATCCCGACAAACACAACATAGAGTATTACAGATAGATGATCTTGATCATGTTAGGTAGCTCACAAGATCCAACAATGAAGCACAATGAGGAGAAGACAACCATCTAGCTACTGCTATGGACCCATAGTCCAGGGGTGAACTACTCACTCATCACTCCGGAGGCGACCATGGCGGTGTAGAGTCCTCCGGGGTGCCGGAGGAGATCTCCAGAATCCCCCGAGATGGGATTGGCGGCGGCGGCGTCTCTGGAAGGTTTTCCGTATCGTGATTTTTCGCATCAGGGGTTTCGCGACGGAGGCTTTAAGTAGGCGGAAGGGCAGAGTCGGAGGGCTGACGAGGGGCCCACACCATAGGGCGGCGCGGTCCCCCCCTTGGCCGCGCGGCCCTATGGTGGCGGCGCCTCGTCGCCCCACTTTGTATCCCTTTCGGTCTTCTGGAAGGTTCGTGGAAAAATAGGACCCTGGGTCTTGATTTCGTCCAATTCCGAGAATATTTCGTTACTAGGATTTCTGAAACCAAAAACAGCAGAAAACAGCAACTGGCTCTTCGGCATCTTGTTAATAGGTTAGTTCCAAAAAATGCACGAATATGACATAAAGTGTGCATAAAACATGTAGGTATCATCAATAATATGGCATGGATCATAAGAAATTATCGATACGTCGGAGACGTATCAGTGATCCCTTGTTGTAAGACCATTATGTGTTGTAATAAAGGATGACTCTGAACTACTTACTATTATGTCTCGCAAAAACAATCTTCCTGGGATTGCGATGTATGATGTAATAGGGCATCCGGACTTAAAAATCCGGGTGTTGATAGGTGGGTAGGTATGGTGGCCACACATGGCATGGTTATTGGCTCAAGGATTTGGATGCACGAGAAGAATTCCTCTCAATACAAGGCTAGGCTAGCAAGGTTGTTTGAAGCAAACTCAAGTATAAAAGGTGCAGCAAAGCTCACATATGAACATATTGTAGCTATTATAAGACTTTACATTGTCTCCTTGTTGTTCAAACACCTCAACCAGAAAATATCTGCAAGTTTTCCCTCAGTAAGAAACCAAGGTTATCGAACCAGTAGGAGCCAAGAAGAACGTTGAAGGTTGATGGCGGAGGAGTGTAGTGCGGCGCAACACCAGGGATTCCGGCGCCAACGTGGAACCTGCACAACACAATCACAGAACTTTGCCCCAACGTAACAGCGAGGTTGTCAATTTCACCAGCTTGCTGTAAACAAAGGATTAGATGTATAGTGTGGAAGATGATGATTGTTTGCAAAGAACAGTAAAGAACAATTGCAGTAGATTGTATTTCAGATGTAAAGAATATGACCGGGGTCCACAGTTCACTAGTGGTGTCTCTCACATAAGATAGCAGATGTTGGGTGAACAAATTACAGTTGGGCAATTGACAAATAAACAAGGCATAACAATGCACATACATATATCATGATGAGTACTATGAGATTTAATCAGGGCATTACGACAAAGTACATAGACCGCTATCCAGACATGCATCTATGCCTAAAAAGTCCACCTTCAGGTTATCATCCGAACCCCTCCGAGTATTAAGTTGTAAACAACGAGACAATTGCATTAAGTATGGTGCGTAATGTAATCAACACAAATATCCTTAGACAAAGCATCGATGTTTTATCCCTACCGGCAACAGCACATCCACAACCTTAGAACTTTCGTCACTCGTCCCGCATTTAATGGAGGCATGAACCCACTATCGAGCATAAATACTCCCTCTTGGAGTCACAAGTATCAACTTGGCCAGAGCCTCTACTAGCAACGGAGAGCATGCAAGAACATAAATAACATATATGATAGATTGATAATCAACTTGACATAGTATTCAATATTCATCGGATCCCAACAAACACAACATGTAGGATTACAAATAGATGATCTTGATCATGATAGGCAGCTCACAAGATCTAACATGATAGCACAATGGGGAAAAGACGACCATCTAGCTACTGCTATGGACCCATAGTCCAGGGGTGAACTACTCACACATCGATCCGGAGGCGATCATGGCGATGAAGAGACCTCCGGGAGATGATTCCCCTCTCCGGCAGGGTGCCGGAGGCGATCTCCTGAATCCCCCGAGATGGGATTGGCGGCGGCGGCGTCTCTGGAAGGTTTTCCGTATCGTGGCTCTCGGTACTGGGGGTTTCACGACGGAGGCTTTAAGTAGGCGGAAGGGCAGGTCAGGAGGCGTCACGGGGGCCCCACACAACAGGGTCGCGCGGGCCCCTTGCTGGCCGCGCCGCCCTGTTGTGGCGGCTCCTCGTGGCCCCACTTCGTGACCCCTTCGATCTTCTGGAAGCTTCGTGCAAAAATAGGACCCTGGGCGTTGATTTCGTCCAATTCCGAGAATATTTCGTTACTAGAATTTCTGAAACCAAAAACAGCAGAAAACAACAACTGGCTCTTCGGCATCTCGTCAATAGGTTAGTGCCGGAAAATGCATAAATATGACATATAAAGTGTATAAAACATGTGAGTATCATCAAAAAAGTAGCATGGAACATAAGAAATTATAGATACGTTTGAGACGTATCACTCATATAGGTGTGTTATTTCAAGAATGCTCTGTAGGACAGCATCTTTGCTAAAATAGCCAACATAAACACATTAAGGCTTGTTTCCAACCTCCTTACAACAATTGAGAGTTGTGCATCTTCACATAGAGAGGGTTACATAATACTCTCCTCAATTAAACCACTAGTTTGTTCTTCCCAGGTCCTAATTCACGGGATCTCCGATCACAAAGGTTGGTTTTATGGTGTAACATCAACGGGTCTCAAACCCATCTCCCTCGATGCAATTTCTATCACATTACGTGATAGTCCCTTTGTAAAGGGATCTGCCAGGTTTTTGTCTGTTTGAATATATGTAACAGTTATTACTCCGGAGTTTTGCAATTTCCTGACAGACTTCAAACGTCATTTGACGTGTCTTGATGACTTCGCGTTATCTTTAGAATTGTTCACTTTGACAATTATAGTTTGATTGTCACAATTCAAAAGGATTACCGGTACAGGTTTTTCAACCACATGCAAGTCCATCAAGAGCTCACGCAACCATTCTGATTCAACAGTGGTTGTGTCTAAAGCAGTGAGTTCTGCTTCCATAGTTGACCTCGTCAATATGGTTTGCTTGCAAGATCTCCATGACACTGCGCCACCTCCAAAGGTAAATACATACCCACTAGTGGCGTATAGATCAGCTACATCAGAGAACCAATTTGAATCACTATATCCTTCAAGCACAGCTGGGTGTCCTGAATAGTGAATCCCATAACTCATTGTACCACATAGGTAGCGCATGACCCTATCAAGTGCATGCCAATGATCAGTTCCCGGGTTTGACATGAACATACTCAAATTGCTAACAACAAAAGAGATGTCAGGTCTAGTCGCGCTCGCTAAGTACATGAGTGAGCCAACGATCTGAGAATATCTCAATTGATCTACGGCAATCATCCGGTTCTTGCGTAATGTCACACTGGGATCATAGGTGTTGGAGAAGACTTGCTATCAATATAGCCGAACCGGCTCAAGATCTTCTCAACATAATGGGATTGTGTTAGAGTAATCCCACTCTCGTTCTTAATAAGCTTGATGTTCAGAATCACATCAGCTTCTCCCAGGTCTTTCATATCAAAGCACTTTGACAAGAAAGACTTGACCTCGTGTATTACTTTCATGTTTGTACCAAATATCAGAATATCATCCACATACAAACAAAGTATAACACCTTCGCCCCCACCATGGCGATAGTAAACGCACTTGTCAGCCTCATTGACAACAAAGCCTACAGAAGTTAAAGTTCTGTCAAACTTCTCATGCCATTGCTTAGGTGCTTGTTTCGGGCCATATAAAGATTTCAGCAACTTGCACACCTTTCTTTCTTTCTTCACCTTTTACTCCAAACCCATCAAGCTGATCCATATAGATTTCCTCTTCCAACTCTCCATTAAGAAAAGTTATCTTTACATCCATTTGATGAACGATAAGACCATAGGAGGCAGCCATGGACAATAGTACTCGAATGGTGGTAAGTCTAGCGACAGGTGAATAGGTGTCGAAGTAATCTTCGCCTTCTCTCTGTGTGTAGCCTTTAGCTACAAGCCGCGCCTTGTACTTCTCAATAGTACCATCAGGTCTTAGCTTCTTGTTGAACACCCATTTGCAGCCCATAGGCTTGCATCCATGGAGTCGTTCTGATAGCTCGCAAGTTCCATTAGAAAGAATCGAGTCCATCTCATTATGGACAACTTCTTTCCAGTCATCTGCATCTGGAGATGCATATGCCTCTGCAATGGACGTGGGAGTATCATCCACAAGGTACACAATGAAATCATCACTAAAGTATTTTTCAATCCTTCGTCTCTTGCTCCGTTTAGGAGCTTCATTGTCATCCTTCTCAGTAACATTCTCATGTGAGTGTTCAAAATACTCATTAGATGTACTAGATTCAGGAATTATCTCAGTAGAAATTCTAGCAATACTATGCATATCTTTCATAGGAAACATATTCTCAAAAAATGTTGCATCACGAGATTTCATAATAGTATCAACATGCATATCTGGTACCTCAGATTGAACTACTAAAAATCTATATCCTACACTCCGTGGAGCATAACCTAGAAAGATACAATCCACTGTCTTTGGTCCGAGTTTGCGCTTCTTAGTAATTGGAATATTGACTTTCGCCAAACATCCCCATGTGCGCAAATACAAAAGTGATGGTTTTCTCCCAGCCCACTCCTCGTAAGGGGTTTTATCTTTATTCTTCTTAAGAACTCTATTCAGGACATGACATGAAGTCAACAAAGCTTCCCCCCACCATGCCTTTGATAAACCAGCAGTGGCTAACATGGAATTCACCAAGTCAGTCAGCGTACGGTTTTTCCTCTCGGCAGCCCCGTTTGATTGGGGCGAATAGGGAGGCGTCCTCTCATGAATAATGCCATGTTCCTCACATAATTCATCAAAGATCTTAGGAAAATATTCACCACCACGATCCGACCTAAGACGCTTGATCTTTCTCTCTAGTTGATTTTCAACTTCGGTCTTATAAATTTTAAAGTAGTCTAAAGCTTCATCTTTAGTTTGCAACAAATAATCATAGCAGAATCTAGTCGCATCATCAATCAAAGTCATGAAATATCTCTTTCCACCTTTTGTCAACACACCATTCATCTCGCATAGATCAGAATGTATGAGTTCTAGAGGTGCCAAGTTTCTCTCCTCGGCCGCCTTGTGAGGCTTCCGAGGTTGCTCTGATTGCACACAACTATGGCACTTAGAACCTTTGGCAATGGTGAAATTCGGAATTAAACTCAAACTGGATAGCCGAGACATTAAACCAAAATTAATGTGACATAAACGAGAATGCCAAATGCTGGTATCATCACTAACATTGCCACAAATATGGTTCACAGACTTATTACTGAAATCAGAAAGCGAAAAGCGGAACAAGCCTCCGCACTCATAGCCTTTACCAATAAATTGTCCAAACTTGGAAACAACTACTTTATTCGACTCTAAAACAACCTTAAACCCATCTCTGCATAGAAGGGAGCCGCTAACGAGATTCTTGTTCATAGTAGGGACATGTTGCACGTTCCTCAGCTGCACGATCTTCCCCGAACTGAACTTCAGATCTACCGTGCCAACACCACGAACAGAAGCATGTGACCCATTCCCTATCAAGGCGGAAGAATTCTCGCGCGACCTGGTAAGAAGTGAACATGGAGATGTCAGCACACACATGAACATTTGGACCTGTATCAATCCACCAACATGGATATTGAAATACCGAAAGAACAGTAAAGAGGTTACCTGTGGTGACCCTGCATACCACTGCATGTTGTAGTATGCCAGTCGTTGATATAACATTCACGAAGTACCATTCCGCAAATATTACATCCCTCAGAGTAGTACAACAGAACATAGCAGGGTCCATAACTCATTCACTTATTATTACAAGCATCAAACATATATTGTCTTGGAGCTCCTCTTGGGTCCTCAGAGGAATACTCCTGGGTTCGAGGTGAACTCAACTTAGCTTACAACAGACGAGTCTCATTAAACTATACATTTATTGCCTCGAGCAGCTAAATACTATGAGTTCGGGCTGCTCGGTTACTACTACTACTGTATGTCTCTAGGCTTGATCTCCTCCGGAAGCCTCCCTGGATCCGTAGACTATGAGATAGTCTACGCCTTCAACACCTCCTGAGAGGTCTGGTTCATCGTAGCCGATGATCTCGGCTCCTTCATTGCTGTCGTAGTCCTCCTCCAGACGATTCAGACAATCTAAGCATGGGATTTAAGAGTGGTATGAGTACGAGCGTACTCAACAAGTTCATTATAGATAAGAGGTGTTTAATGCACTAGCTACGATATTAGACCAGAAAGTCTAATATCAATGCAAGTTTTGATAAACATTTCTTCAAGAGATTGCTTTTATTTCAAAGAGCTATGTACGTCAGCCTTCACCGGTTTACTAGAACTTCATGGAGCTCCTTTCCGGCCGCGTTCGCAGTTCCTTATCCCGGAACAGGGAGTGACATGTCACAGTTCTTTACACTCTGCAGAGGTGTGTTGCTTTTCCCATAAGAGATCTTAACCTTGGTGCCAACCGGGCAGCTTTCCCGTCCACACTTCCTTCGGTGTGAGGCCCGGTATAAGGTCTAGCCAATCATGTTCCTCTGCTACCTCGAACACCCACCCTTTGTTGCATACCCCGACCCTGGGTCCTCGTCGGTCCTCTTACACCAATTAAGGATGGACCCCGACCACGACAACAGTTCGGGACTCGTTAACCAAACTCCTTCGCCGGTAGGTGCAACCCATCATAGACCACATTACCGTGGGGAATTAGAAGGGGATCCCCACCCTCAAGTTGTTCCGCAAGCAGCAACCGCTACGGTAAGCAACAGCTATACCGTGGGGAATTAGAAGGGGCTCCCCACCCTCAAGTTGCTCCGCAAGACACAACTGCCACGGTAAGCGCATCCGTTGATGAACGAGAGGTGGAAACACTTTTGACTACTCCGTCCCACTCCGGATCTTATGGTTAACACGGGTATTACGGCACAAGAATCACTGGCGACATTTGTTGTTTAATCCTAGATGGATATTAACCCTTGCAATGGAACCTCCACCATATCAACACAATCCATGGTTCCATTGCCCACCACATAGTCATATTCATAATTATGAAAGTAGTGGTTTTGGTTTGTATGCAATAGTGATAACCATAATACTTTGCAAGTAATTTGATAGAAATACTCGAATGACATGAGCAAGTGATGAACTTGCTCGAACACCGCAAAGTTTTGCAGTTGGAAGGTGTGGACTGACCCTTGTCCTCTGGTTCTGAAAAATAGCATCATTGTCCGATAAGGGCAATGGTTAAAGAAGCAATTATGCATGATTTCATTTTTAGGGTTTGTTCCCCCTTCCGATGTCGTTATTATTTCATGTAAGAGGTTAATACTAAGAATATTTTGGGGATACTTGATTTAAAGTAAGATACAACCTTGAAATGTTGTCAAGGTGTTTTTAAAGTCCAATGATATTAATGGACTTATTTTCATTATTGAAAATAATATGTGTACTTTAAATTATTATTTAAATCATCAAATTAAGACTTATTCATAATTGTCTTTAAAAATTCTCTTTGATATTTTATTTGGATAGAGAATTTTATGCTGATTGATTTTCATATTTTTAATTATTTTTTTAGAGCTCTTATCAATTTTCTTTTTAATTCCAAAGTTTCTTGTTTTAAATGGAATTGTGAAATGTCTATATTGCCCCTGGGCCCACCTGTCAGTGGAGCCCAGTGGGTTGGGCTAAACCAGCTCGGGTCCAACCGACCCGAGCGGTCGCTCACTCGCCCACCTCCTCGCGCCGCTCGACCTAACCCTAATCCCCTCTCCTCTCTCTGGCGATCCGCGTCGCCCTCACCGTCGCCGGCCGATTCCGGCGATTCCCGGCCGCCATGGCCCTCGCCATGGGGCGCATCTGCACCGCCACGCGACGGCGCACCAGATCCACGGCATCGATCTGGTTCTAGCCGCCCCTTCGCCGATCCCCCTCTCGTTTGTCCGCACGGTGGTGCGGTGCTCACCGGCGCCTCAGGCGTGATGGTGCCGTCGGGCCTTCCCACCGTGGTGTGGAGTGCTGCGGCGCTAGTCGGGCCTGGCATGGCCTGGCCAGGTGCCGCCGTGCCTTCGGCGCGCGCCACCGTGGCCGCCACGGCTACGCCTGCCGTCTGCTCGCTCCAGGTACATGCGCCGCCTCTCTCTTACCCTCTGTGCTTGTTCTTCCTTTTCTTCTATGTGCTCTGGCCATGGCTTTCCTCCTTGTGGAGGTCTGCCATGCTGTTGCTGCTGCTCTGCTGCGCTTAGCTCGCTGCTGCTACGTATGCTGCTTGCTGTGTTGCTATTGCCATGCTTGCTCTAGTCTATGTGCTTGTGCAAATCCTGCTGTGATGTGTGCTTCCTTTGATTCTTGTCCCTGCTCACCCTTGAGGTTATACATGCTATCATCTGGCTAGATGCTCATCTGAGCATCACCAGCCACTGCTATTGCTTGCTTACTTGTGCTGTAATAAGCTCTAGCTCCTCTGGTTCATTACTGTGGTTGATTCTTGCTGTTTAGCAAGAGACAGTGTTATTTGTGTGATGATTATTGAGTTCTGGCTCATAGTAGGTTTGGCTTTGCTTAATTGTTGTCCATATACATCAATTCCTTGATGATATGCTTCTGGATACAATCATAAAAATGGTTTATGTGCTAGTGTGTGATCTAATTGTTGCTTATCTGTGGCTGTTTAATTCATAGAATTCATGTGTGATACTGGTGATTGATTCTAGCATGCCCTGGCATGCTCTAGCAGGCTCTGGTGATCAAATGATCATCACTGGCTTGTTGCCTGTGCCTTACTGGTGCTTCTCCTAGTGTCTGTGTGACACTTGTACTTGTGCTGGTGTGTGTTAATGCTTGCTCAAGCATCATCTGATGCTTGCAGTGAGCCATTGGTTCACTGGCAAGATGTTGGTGCTTTAGTTACTTAACTGTTTCATTTATCTGTAATTCCTTGCTTTACTAGATGGATAAATGATGTGAATTGCTTGTAGTTATGATCATCTTACAGTTAATTTGATTGAGCTAGAGGGATGCCAACATCTGTTGGGAACCCTAGCTCCATTTGAACTCTTCTGGGTAATGATAAACTGCTTTGGTGACTTTCCTGTGTGGCTAGGTAGCTGTTGTGACCCTAGCAGGCTGTGTCTGCTAGAAATGGTTGCTCCTACCCCTGTTAGATGCTTCTGTGCACTAATCCTGGTAGTCTTTCATAGGCTGCTAGGTTATTTGATGTTGAAATCATACTGGACAGATAGCTGTCCAGTGATCTGATGGCTTAGCTAGTTGTGTGTTGCTAGGTGAATCTGGGTAGCTTGATAGGGATTAGTTCCTTGCTTGGATTTCCCTGGTTAAGTCACTTTTAATTCTATTGGCTTGAACAGGTGTTCCCTTGGATCCATTCCTAATGGTTGTACCCTTATTTTGCTTGCATCATATGACTGGTAGCCAAATGATGATACAACAGGGTACCCACACCCTTTTGCTTGTGTGTGATTGATGTACATGCTTATTTATGAGCAAGACAGATGCTTGCTCATGATGCTTTGTGTATACCTCACTCCAGCTCCTAGAAATGGGGTGTTGGTGTAGAGGATGGCTTCTGGTTGCTTGGTTTGCTTTAAGGATGAGCTGGTGCTTGTCCTGCTCCTCCTTGTGAGCTTGTGAAGCTTGAATTGATTCTGTGGTGATTTTGGACAGGTTGAGCAGCTCTGGCTGTTCTTCCAGTTCTTATTGTTCTTGGTGTTCTTACCCTTTGGAGATTCTGCCGATGAGCTGCTAGGGTTTCTGGCTGTGAAAAGGTTTTATATGAACCTTTGTTGGCTCCTCTGGTCGACAGCTTGGCCTGGCACCAATTTGGTGACTCCCCAGGCTTGTGTGTGCTGTTGTGCATGCACAAAGCCTTGTGTGCTGCCTGGGTGTGTGTGTGTGCAAGTGCTGTGCACTTGGTCTTGAGAAGGATCAGCTCGACCGATCCTGTGCATATCCTCCCTTTTCCATTTCTTTGCTAACCTGCCAAGTGGCTATGCCACTTGGCATAACACTTGTTTTATTTCCTTTGTGTTTGTGTGCAGGTTTCAAGTAATTGATCAAGATGATCCAGAAGATCATCAATTCCAAGATCAAGTGAAGATGTTCTTTTAGTATTTAGGATATTTAAATAACTTGTAATTTTCCTTTTACTTTTTCTATTTCTTCAATTCTTGTAATGTGTTGTAATTCAATAATTCAATTCTGAATATTGTAAAGACAATGTATTATGTGTATGATTATCAATAAAGCTCCCATTTTCCTTAATGAGCTTTACATAATTGTTTATAATCTTGATTAATGATAATTGTTTATTAAATTATCTCAAGTTTGAATTATGTGATAACCATTTGATGTTTGAATTTGAAATTCAAATTCAACTTTAAGTTTGAATTCAATCATGCAACTTAATTTTGAATTCAATCATGCAACTTAAGTTTGTGATGCAACATCCCTTCTCTCTTCTCCAAAACCCTAGTTTAGTTGAATAAGAGCAAGTTTGTCGCACTCTCGAAACCCTAACCCTGTAAGGTGTCGAGAGAGAAACTTGTCCCCCTTCGATGCAGTTTTTGTTTAAAAGCGCGAAATTTCCCCAGAATTTACCATGCAATGCACATCCCTTTCTAAAATCTACCCCTCGATCGTCTCTAAACCTGGGACATTACAGCCTTTCCCCCTTAAAGAAAACTTCGTCCCGAAGTTGTGGTTGTAATACCTGAACAGTTCGGGGTATGTTCTCCTCGAGTCTTCTTCCTTTTCCCAGGTGGCTTCCCTCTCGGGATGATGCTTCCATTGAATCTTGCAGTATTTAATAGCTTTATTTCTGAGTTGTTTCCAGCTTTCTTCGAGAATCTTGGCTGGTTTCTCGATGTAAGTCAAATCTGGTTATAACTCGAGCTCAGCATGTGATATTGGCTCATCTGGGGTCTTTAAGCATTTCCTGAGTTGCGACACATGGAATACATTATGAACTTGTGCTAACCTTCCCGGTAGATCCAATTCAAAGGCTAAATCTCGGTTCTGACTCAGTATCTTGAAAAGTCCGATGTATCTAGGACTGAGTTTTCCTTTTACTCCAAACCTCTGGAGTCCTTTCATCGGGCTCACCTTAAGATATACCATGTCTCCAACTCTTGGCTCCCATGTTCTTCTCTTTTGGTCTGCATAGCTCTTTTGTCGACTTTGGGCTATCTTCGGTCTATCTCTTATAATGTCAATGATGTGCTGCTTTTCCTTGACATAATCAGGATTGAACTCCTTGCTTGCTCCAGGCTTCATACCAACATATCGGTGATCTACACTTTCTTCCATAGAGAGCTTCAAACGGTGCCATCTTAATGCTGCTTTGATAGCTGTTATTGTATGAAAACTCTGCTAGTGGTAAGTGCTCTTCCCATGATCCTCCGAAGTCTAGGGCACAAGCCCTAAGCATATCCTCTAGGATTTGATTGGTTCTTTCCGTTTGTCCACCTGTCTGGGGATGGTAAGCGGTACTATAGTCCAACTTGGATCCTAAAGCTTCGTGAAGTTGCTTCCAGAATGCTGATGTGAACACGGATCCTCGATCCGACACGATCTTCTTAGGCACTCCATGCTTACTCACGATCTCTTTGATGTAAAGATCGATGAGTTTCTCTCCTCTATCCTGCTGGTTTACCGCTAAAAAATGTGCACTTTTCGTCAACCGGTCCACGATTACCCATATCATGTCCTTCTTTTTATTAGTCATGGGTAGTCCGGTGATGAAATCCATCCCTATTTCCTCCCATTTCCACTCTGGAATAGGTAAAGGTTGTAACTTCCCTGCCGGACTCTGATGTTCAGCCTTCACTCTTTGGCAGGTATGGCATTCCGCCACATATTGTGCTATCTCTCTCTTCATATTGTTCCACCAGAATAGCTCCTTTAGATCCATGTACATCTTCGTACTCCCCGGATGAATGGAGTATGGTGTTTGATGGGCTTCCCGGAGTATTACTTCCTTGATTTCAGCAATATCCGGAACACAAATTCTCTTCCGAAACCATAATGATCCAGATTCTCCACGGTGAAATTCCGATGGTCTTCCTTCATCTATCCTTCTCATCTCCTCCACGATGAATGGATCATCCAGCTGACCCATCATTATCTCATTCTTCAAGTTAACATTCAACTCATCGGCTATTTGTAAAGCCGATAGTCCCTCATGAGCTTCCTTCTCCCAAAGTTGTATTTGGGCTTGACTTATTTCCTTCCTCAACTCCGGTGATATTTCTTGTTCCACTCCGCCAGTGCTCTTCCTACTCAAGGCATCTGCTACAACATTGGCCTTTCCTGGAGTGTAATTGATTGTCAGGTCATAATCCTTGATCAATTCTAGCCATCTTTTCTGCCTCATGTTGAGTTCCTTCTGAGTGAAGAAATATTTGAGGCTTTTATGATCTGTATAGAGCTCACACTTAGCTCCATAGAGAAAATGTCTCCAAGTTTTGAGTGCAAATACAACTGCTGCTAGCTCTAAATCATGTGTTGGATAGTTCACTTCATGAGGTCTAAGTTGCCTCGATCCATATGATATTACCTTCCGATCTTGCATGAGTACACAACCCAATCTATGTTTGGATGCGTCGCAGTACACGGTGTAATCCTTGCCAACTTCAGGAACTGCTAACACCGGTGCTGTGGTGAGTTTCTCTTTTAGAGTCTGAAAGCTCTTCTCACACTCATGAGACCACACGAATGGTGTATTTTTCCTTAACAGCTTCGTCATTGGTCCTGCTATTTTGGAGAATCCTTCAATGAACCTCCGATAGTATCCTGCCATTCCGAGGAATCCTCGGATCTCTTTGACAGTCTTGGGTGCTTCCCATTCTAGAACTGCTGCTACCTTGCTCGGGTTAACAACTATTCCATCTTTACTAATGACATGACCAAGAAATTCCACTTGATCTAGCCAAAATTCACACTTGCTAAACTTGGCATAGAGTTGATGTTCTCTTAGTGTTTGCAACACTATCCTTAGATGTTCAGCATGTTCAGCTTTATCCTTGGAATAGATCAAGATATCATCGATAAATACGATGACGAACTTGTCTAGACATGGCATGAAAATCTTATTCATGAGATTCATGAAAATTGCTGGGGCATTTGTTAATCCAAAAGGCACTACAAGGTATTCATGGTGTCCATACCTTGAGACAAAGGCAGTTTTCGGAACGTCTTCTTTCTTGATCTTTATCTGGTGATAACCGGATCTTAGATCAATCTTGGAAAAGACTCCCGCGCCTCTCACTTGATCAAATAGATCTTGTATTCTTGGAAGTGGATACTTGTTCTTGATGGTCACATTGTTCAAGTTCCGGTAGTCTCCGCACATCCTTCTTCCTCCATCTCTTTTATCCACGAAGATCACAGGTGATCCCCATGGTGAAACACTCTCTCGAATGAATCCCTTTTGTTCCAAGTCATCCAGCTTGCTCTTTAAGTTCTTTCAACTCCTTGGGCCCCATCTTGTATGGTGCCTTAGGAATCGGTGCTGTTCCTGGAATTAGGTCGATAGTGAATTCTATCTCCCTATCTGGTGGCATACCAGGTAATTCCGCAGGAAACACATCCTGGAATTCATTTATTACAGGTATATCCTCCAATTTCACTTCCTTCATGCTGTTCAGCTGTAGCTCCACTTCAATCTGTGTATGTTTGTCTCCTTGGTAAATCATTCTACTTCCGTCGGGGCTTTTCAAAGATACTGTTTTGCTCACACAGTCGATCAATGCTCCATTAGCTTCTAACAGTTCATACCAAGAATGACATCAATG
Organism: Lolium rigidum; assembly: GCF_022539505.1. Taxonomy (NCBI): domain Eukaryota; kingdom Viridiplantae; phylum Streptophyta; class Magnoliopsida; order Poales; family Poaceae; genus Lolium; species Lolium rigidum. Next base: position 223,418 of record NW_025899830.1, read on the forward strand.
TCCTTCATCGGTAAAATGAACAGGTCCGCGTCAAACGCGCACTTATTGATCATAATGACTTGTTTTTGTTTGGTATGGGTTACTACTATCGTTCCCCCGAGAAAGTATGGTTATGGGTGTATCTAACTTAGTGCAACTAATCCCATGTTTGGTGATGAATTGTTGAGAAATGAATGATGTAGTTGCACCGAGTATCAAAAAGTACTTTGCCAGGATGAGTGAGTATCTGAAGCGTACCTATCACCGCCTGATCGGAGTTGACCACCTCCTCCAGACTGGTGCAGTTCAGCTTGCCGAAGGGCTTCTTATTCTTCCAGTTTCCTCCGGTGTTTCCTCCTCGACTTTGTGGGGACCCCGGACTAACAGTCCGAAATACCCTGTTATGTAAACAGTTCACGATCCCATGATCAGTGTGCCGTGAACACATAACCGAACTGATATCAAATTACACCATCCATTACAAAGCGGAATAAGAAAATTACAACCAGGTCACATGACCAATCTTTACATAATAGCCTCGAAGGGCCTAACTAAACATCAGAGTAGCATCATCACTTCAACAGCGCGGAGCCCATGTCATCTGCCATAAACCCTACAGGCAACTGACTGGGAAGACGTTCCTAGCTCGCATAGACGTCGTCAACTCCTTCTTCATCCGCCGTGTTCCTCCAAGTCTGGCCAAGTAAATAGCCAGGGACAAAGCCGTGAGTACATTTGGAATTGTACTCGCAAACCATCACGAAGGTACTTTGCAAGAGTGCAAGATAACAAGTGCTAATCTAAGATGACAAGAGGGAAGAGCTAATTTCTCTTGTGGAAATAGCATGACAAAGAGAAATAGTTTCTCTTGTGGATGTAGCATCCCAACATCACAGTTGAAGGGGACACTAAGAAGATCCTATGACATCTCTATATCTTTGTTAAAGAAGATACTTCAAAAGATAGACTACGACATCTATATATCTTAATTGAAGAAGATACTTCAAAAGATAACTACGAAATCTATATATCTTAATTGAAGAAGATACTTCAAAAGATAACTACGACATCTATCTATCTTAGTTGAAGAAGAGTCTCTCTACATGAAACACTAGGAAGGGTCACCCAATTTTTGTTTCATTTTCCTCGACCATCTCCATATGGTCGGAACCAGCCTTTCCGTACCCTTCCGGTACATCCAACACACACATTTTCTTTGGAAATCATTTTCTAAACCAAAACTCGACACAGCTCTGTAACGGCCATCCCAACCGTCCATGACCGCGGACGCGGCTATTCGAATAGATTTGACTCTGCAGAGTTTGCACACTTTCCCCACCTCTATCCGGATACCTATCGTGTGGGCATCATCCCCGCATAACAACATATGCCACGACGGATACCCGAACATAGCCATTCGCCCATTCGACTTAGCAAGAGGTCCTACCCTATGGAGTATGTACCTCCCCGGCACCGTGGCAGCTCACCTCCCTTTGAGCGTGGCTCCACCGCCAAGCCGAGGAGACCCATAGTGTCTTCCGGACGGGTCAGCCCCGAAGGCCTCCCGTTATACTATTGTCCCAACCATGACAACCCGGACTCGGGGGTAACCGTACCCTTGTATAGTTGTGCGGTGCCTCATGCTAAGAAGAACAAACGTCAAGCTAAGCCCCGTGCCCACGTTGGAGTAGTGTGGTTGCGCGGGTTAATTGTTCCGGGCGAATACAAAGAACCATGTGTCGTTTTTCTCAAAACCCAAGTCACACCCACATTTCTTTTTCTCAATCATCTTTGACAAGATCCTTTTTGCCTTCGTAAACCATACACTCGGGTAAGGTCGACTCACCCAAGGTTTTCTCAAAACTTTTACAACAAGGTAAACCTTGAGGGGTTCCCAACCTATAGTTTTATGAAGGAGCTAAGAGTCACAATGACATGATGCTAGCCATCATACCACTAAGGGGATGATAATTGAGGTGTTAAGGGGATCATACATACTTAGGATAAGCATGTATAGGGACAACATAAGTTGGAAGATTCAACAAGGTTCAAGATGTTAATCATCATGCCGCTAAGAAGATGATAATATAGATGGTCAAGGGGACATACATGCTCAGTGGTATGCATGCATAAGATCAACAAGGGGTTCAACATACTCGAGAGTAAGTATGCGAGAACATCAACAAGGGGTTCAAGAAGGGTGCCAAGAGGTCGACACACACAAGATAAGTGGGCATACCCCTCACACTTAGAGGGTACACCAAGATCATGATAATGACCACCATTTCCCTAAAGGGGATGGTAGGTGAGGTGTCAAAGAGAATCCAACATGCTCATGGTGAGCACGCTCCATCAACATAAGTAGATACCACACAAAATATATCGAGAGACAAGAATAACAACAAAGTAACCACAAAATGTGATTCAACATTCAGAGATCAAGAGATGGCTTGCCTTAGCTTATTTGTCCCTGGACTTCTTCAACTCCATCAATATAAGAATCCCAACAATAAAAATAAAATCCTCGTCCGAACCACTTCTCCTTCTTCTCCGAATTGTTCGCATCTAACGCCGGAAAATATAAAAGAACACAATCAACACATTTCACCAATCATAACAAGCATGCAACAATCAACAATCAAAAGCTAATCACTCTACTAAGTCTAACATATTAAGTACTAATATATACTACCAAGCAACTAAAAGAGAACCCATTTTATTTACCTAGTAAAGGTATGAGAGTATCACACTTAGCAAATGCCTCTCTCGGCATCACCATGGCCCAACTAAGTATCCCCTGGTAGATAACATTAGAAAGAGGAAAAGTGCATAAGTTTGGAACCACAAACATTTATATTTTATAATCAAACATTTTTGGAAAATCATAAATCATTCTTCTTATCTTATTTTGTTACAAAACACTACCAATAAAAAGGAAGTAAACAATTATTCCACACCATTTGAAAACTTAAGCCAGATAATAGAACTAAAGATAAGTTGCAGAGGTTTTGTTTTGCAAGAATAAAACATTGGTTGACCAATTTTTAATGCAAAGAGGTGGTTAAAGTTTTCAAATAAACCAAAAAGTTTTGCTTCAACAACCAATGTCACACATACACATTACTAATAGTAACAAATATGCATGAACAAAGACTAACACTATTTTTCCTAGATGGCCAGTAACAAAACAAGGTCAACACAATTGGATTCATCCAAAAATATGAATCCTACAATTTTTACAATTACAAACAGTAAACAGAATGCAGTGATCATGTTTAATGCACTAAAATTCGTACAAAAATCCTAAAAATATGAGGTCAGTGGCATTGGAAAGATACTGAAATTTATGAACTAATGCAGTTGGTTTCACTGGATTTGGGTTTGTAGATCTCGAGTTATTCGCAAAGCAGTGCTACTGGTTTTTAACAAAATGCTACAACCATTCAAATTTTAAAATCGGGCGGGAAAATCCTGGGCCGCGCAGGGGGTGGGAAGATTGGGCCGGCCCAGGTGGTTTCTCCAGGTGCATAGGGGGAAAAAAAGAAAAAGAAGAAAATGGAGAGGGCCCAGGTGGGCCAGGCCTGCATGGGCCAACGTGGCAACGGCCACGCACCCGCACGATCAGATGATCGGGGGTCGTCTCCCTCCTTCGCTCTCCTCGCTCGTGAAAAACAGAAAGAGGATGGGGGCGATCCAGGGGCTCACCTGGGGGGCGACGAGGAGGGGTCAGCAACGTTCCGGCGGGGCGGCTGTGTGCTGGCGCAGTCCAGGCGAGCTCGGCGACGTCTCCCTCTCCCGCAGTAGCTCTGCCCGTCGGTCCCCTACCCGCAGCAATTCCCGGCCAGCAGCTACGGCGGTGGTTCCCGGCGGACCTGTGTGGCGTGCAGATGGGTGTTAGACAGAGAGGAAGACAGCAAGGAGGATGGGTAGATAGGGAGGGACAGGGGCGTCGGGGGCGAGGCTCTCATGCTGCGGCCACCTCGACGGTGACCACGCCCGTGTTTCTCTTGGTGGCTTCCATGGCCATGGTCGGCCATGGAGCTTAGGAGGAGCGTCAGCTCGTGGGGAGAGAAGTGGGGAGGAAGGTATGAGGGAGTGTAGAGAGGAGTGAGGAGTGGAGGAAATGAGAGCAAGGAGGAGGAGGGTGGCCGGCCAATGGGGCGTCTTATAGAGGGCAGTGGGGGTGGCAGCGCCTCATTTGAGTTGGCCAAGGTGGGTGGTTGGCGTGGGGAAGGGAAATTTGACCCGAGCTGAAGTTATTAGTGGCATTGGGAAGAGACAAAGAAAAGAGAGGTTTTCCCAAGGTGGAGTAGTTATGTGAGAGAGAGATAGAGATGGAGAGGGCATGATGCATGTGTGCCATGCTTGGCATGGCCGGCCAAGTTCTGTGGCCATGCACAAGTGATCATCTAGAGAGTATTGCCACACATGCATGGACACCCAGAGGCTGAGGGTGTCTCACAGTTTTGCAAAAATAGTGGCCTGGAAGGAGAGATATAGAATTTTAGGCAGAAGTGATAACAATGCACAAGGTGTGCTAAAGTAGATGGTGGTGGCATTCGACATGATAAAGGATGTGTCTAAGAGATGATGGTGGTGATTGTGGTTTAGACAATGGTAGAGCAAGGCTAAGAGATATGGTGAGTGAAGTAACCATGCACTCACAAAGAGGAATCTGGTGACATAAGATCATCAATTCATGAGGTCAATATGATGATGGTAAACCATGCAAGAGTGAGATGTGATGAATGAATGGAAGTTGTTAATTAGACATGTGAAATGTACAGAGATGGGTCTCTCACCATTATGAGAGTTGATCAGATTATTTGGATAGGGTTTATATTGGACTTGCCTTTGAAATCATTTTGAAAGGGTCAAATGAGGTTTAAAAACATGAACTTGGTCTACTTGCATAACAAAGCATAGTAGAGTTTTCCCTAAGCTATTTGATTTTTAATAAGGGTGCAAGGATGGCACATGTACCATAACCATGCAATTTATTTGAAGAAATGATAAAACAAATAAAGGAACATTTTCTAATAGAGATTAATTTTGGGTTGAAGGAAAGGTAGGATGATAAAATACCACTCAACAATTTCCTCTTGTAATATGAAGAAACCATTTGAAGAGTTTTAATAAAACTAGAAATAGTTTTGTGAGTCAAAACTAGAGAAGGAATTAACAATAGAGTTTTTGAGCAAAGAAAACTAAATTTGAGAAGGAGTGTTCTCAAGGGTAGATGGTGGCTACAAAATGTACCCATCATACCTCACTCTTGGTTTTGTGAAGATTAAACATGGATGAAAATAGAAACAAGAGGTAAAAGTGGAAGGAAGTGATCTTGAGTGTTAAACATTGGATAGGGTACATGATCAAGTTGAATATAAGAGTTGCAAGTGGAGGATGTGACGTGCAAGACGTGGAAGTTGCAGAGGGTGTTGCATAGAGGAGCTCCATGCATTGAGGTCACCAATAACAGTTATGGGTGCTAAAGATCTCAACTGGCCAAAGTCTGGAACATCTTATAAGTCTTGGCTTCAGAAATCAGATTAGTGTTGACTTGGCTTGCAAGGAATCGGAATGCCAGGATAAGGTGGGTATAAGAGCAAGTGCATGCCTATGGCAAGGGGTAGCAATGGATACCAAGTTTTGAATTAAGGATGATTTGAGCTAGGATTATCCAAGAGAGAAGATATCAAGATGGTGACACTCAAGTTGCCATCAGGGAGAAGGGTTCGATGTAGTAAGAAGGAAAACAAGTTTTCCTAAGTCACATATGTGTTTTATTTTGGTGAGTTGTTTGTTTGACCACTAGAGGTGTTGTTCTTTGGGTTAGTTCAAGAAAAAACTCAACAAGCAAAACAAGACAATACATCTATCAACAGGTCAAAGCAATTCATTATAACAAACAGATCAAGGCAATTCATCTAATTAGTTTATAGAAAAAGTTTTTGTTCCCCCTAATTTTTGCACTCAGGACAACTAAACATGGTTGCAAAAGTTGGGGTGTGACAAACAGCGCCTACAGCAAAATCACTAGCATCACACATAATTTCAAAAGGTAAGTTCCAATCAGGAGGTTCAACTACATGAGCAATTGTTAAGGCTTTCTTTAGAGTTTCAAAAGCTTCCTTACAATCATCATCAAAAACAAAAGGTACATCTTTTTGATGAAGATTAGTAAGAGGCTTTGAAATCTTGGAGAAATCTTTAATAAATCTCCTATAAAACCCAAGCATGACCAAGAACACTACGAATACCTTTAACATCCCTCGGATAGGGCATCTTCTCAATTGCTTCAACTTTAGCTCTATCAACTTCAATACCTCTCTCGGAAATTTTATGTCCCAATACAATTCCTTCATTAACCATAAAGTGGCATTTCTCCCAATTAAGAACGAGGTTAGTTTCTTCACATCTCTGCAAAACTTTATCAAGGTTTCGCAAGCAATTATCAAAAGAATTCCCATAGACAGAAAAATCATCCATGAATACCTCTACAATATTCTCACAAAAGCCATGAAAAATAGCAGACATGCATCTTTGAAAAGTAGCAGGAGCATTACATAAACCAAAAGGCATACGTCTATAAGCATAAGTTCCATAGGGACAAGTGAAAGTGGTTTTCTCTTGATCTTTAGTTTTAACAGCAATTTGTGAAAACCCAGAATAACCATCAAGAAAGCAAAAAATGAGTATTTTTAGACATCCTCTCTAACATTTGATCAATAAAGGGTAAAGGGTAATGATCTTTCTTAGTAACCTTATTAACTTTTCGATAATCAATGCACATTCTATATCCTACAACTACTCTTTGAGGGATGAGCTCATCATTATCATTAGGCACAACAGTCATTCCTCCTTTCTTAGGAACACAATGCACAGGACTAACCCATCTACTATCAGCAATAGGATATATAATACCAGCTTCAAGAAGTTTTAATACCGCATTCCTTACCACATCCTTCATCTTCGGAACTAGACGACGCTGATGTTCAACAACAGGCTTTGCATCATCTTCCATATTGATAGAATGTTGGCAAATAGAGGGAGAAATCCCCTTCAAATCATCAAGAGTGTAGCCAATAGCTCCTCGGTGTTTCTTCAATATTTCCAATAACCTTTCTTCCTCAAATTCTGAAAGCTTAGAACTAATAATAACAGGATATATTTTCTTATCATCAATATGAGCGTACTTAAGATTATCAGGCAATGGTTTTAAATCAAAAATAAGATCTTCCTTTGGTGGTGGTGTTGTACCTAAATCTTCAACCGGCAAGTCATGTTTAAGAATGGGTTGACGAAGGAAAATTTCATCAAGCTCATTCCTTTCTTCCCTAAAGACTTCACTCTCACTATCCTCCAAATGTTGCTGCAAAGGATTATTAGGAGCAAGAGCAATAGACGCACACTGTTCAACTCTAAAATCATTATTAGGCAAATCATCTTTATAAGGAGTTTTGGCAAATTTAGAGAAATTAAACTCATAAGATTCACCAGCAAATTTAGTCACAATTTTTTCCTTCTTGCAATCTATAACAGCTCCACAAGTGTTTAAGAAAGGTCTACCAAAAATAATAGGACAAGACTTACTAGCAGCAGAACCAAGTACCAAAAAGTCAGCAGGATATTTAATCTTACTACATAGAACTTCCACATCTCGAACAATACCAATAGGAGAGATAGTTTCTCTATTAGCTAGCCGAATAACCACATCAATATCTTCAAGTTCACAAGAACCAATTTCATGCATGATCTCCGTATAAAGCTCATAAGGAATGGCACTAATACTTGCACCAATGTCACATAAACCATAATAACAATGATCACCAATTCTAACAGAGAGCATAGGAACACTGGCTTTCCTAGACTTATTAGGATGCGAAACAATATTAGAAGCATCTTCACAGAAAATAATATGACCATCTTCTACATTTTCAGTCACAAGATCCTTAACTATTGTAATAGCAGGTTCAACCTTTATTTGTTCTTCAGGTTCTATAGGTTTCTTTGCACTTTTATTAAGAGCACTAGTTATAACAGAATACTCCTTCATTTTAGCAGGAAAAGGAGTTTTTTCAATATATGCTTCAGGAAGAATATGATCAACAATTTCAATTATAGCACATTTATTTATAGATGGATCAGTTTTATCTTTGTATGGTTCATGATACTTATCAAAATTCTTCCTAGGCAATTCAAAGTGAGAGGCAAAAGCTTTATAAAAGTTTGCAACGACTTGAGAATCAAGACCATAAGCAGCACTCATATTACGAAATTTATCAGTCTCCATAAAAACTTCAATGCATTTATAATCATAGTTTATATCTGACTCTCTATCTTTGTCGTTCTCCCATCCTTCGGTATTCTCCTGGATCCGATCAAGAAGGTCCCTTTTAAACTCTTCTTTGTTGCGTGTAAATCATCCAGAACAAGAAGTATCCAGCAAAGTCTTATCTTGAAAAGACATTTTTGCAAAGAAATTATCAATAATAATATTACCAGGAAGCTCATGAATGGGGCATTTGAGCATTAAAGACTTCAATCTCCCCCATGCTTGGGCAATACTCTCTCCATCATGAGGCCATAAATTATATATGCGGTTCCGATCTTTGTGAATTTGTTGCGGTCAAAAACCCACCGGCGAGCAGCGACGGGCAACACAGTAGAGCCGGGAGGCTCCCAGGACTGCGGCTGGCCCTGGTCCCTCCGAGCGACGGCCCGCAAAGACTCGGCACGCACGTCCGATGCTGGTGCAAGGGCGTGCCACCCGATCTATACCTGATCGGGAAGGTGATGGATGTGCCTCGCTTAGTTTCCTGCATGGCATACACGTAAACATTAAATACGAGCCTCGATCGGCTCTCGGGTTGTCTGTGAATCGGCTCAAGGAGCCGATCCACCCATGATCCGTACGAGGTGTACGGTCAGATGGTGGTCCTGCTTGATCAAAATAAGGCTAAAACGACCTACTACGATTTAGGGTTTTCACCACATAATCGGAACATCCTACTCGTGATTGAGCCTGGCGGCCACGCACGGTGATCGTAAGCCGACCCTAGACAAGGCCTAAAAACCAACATGATGTTGATCCCTGGAACATCCTGTCTAGGGCTAGCAAACTACACCCTACGCGCCACTGGATCCTTCAACCCGTTTGTAAGGCCTAACTATGCAGATATTAAACTAATCCTTGTAGAACAAGGAGCAATCATAACGGATCAGATCTACTAAATAATGATCAAGCGGGGTGCCGCCCTTACACCTAAGATAGGCGTAAGGGCGGCTAGATGTCTAAGGGTTGCACGGACGAAAGCATATGATACGATGAAGCTATGCTAACCCTAATACATCTATGATAACTACGTTGCTCGCCATCAACAAGGCTTCAGCACGAGCAACGCATGAACAACGAATAAACGTACGCTGCCTAGATCGCGAGATGCGATCTAGGCAGCATGATGCTTACCCGGAAGAAACCCTCGAGACAAGGGAGTTGGCGATGCGCCTAGATTGGTTTGTGGTGAACGTGATTGTTGTTTATTTCATAAACCCTAGATACATATTTATAGTCCGTAGACTTTCTAACGTGGGAATAATCCCAACCGGGCACGAGCCAAATTCTATCTAACCGGCACGTATCCTACTATATTACAGATACACTGGCAAACTAGCCCAAACTTTGCATATAAGGCCGATTCATGTATCTCTTCCATGTATATCCTTCAAGCCCATCTTCAATCGCGGCCCACCTCTGATCCGGTCAAATTCTGGTGATAACACATGCCCCCCTGGTTTTGGAAATGACAATTCCAAAATCACTCTATTTTTTCTTCATCGGGTCATGTCGTGGCGTCCTTAATTTCATCACCAGTCTGAAAAAACCCCTCTTATTAATGAAGGAGTGCTTCCATTTAATTTTACCGATAGTCGAAGTCAAACACTCCCCGAAAGAGCCGATGGCATCACATCAGCCTCTACGATAAAACAAGAGTAAGGCCAACCTAATTGCTCCTCCAAACGGTAACCTGCGACCTCCGTCTGAGAAAGCAAACTCAGATCCCCAAATCGCCGCCCAAGCAGCTCCACGAATCTCAGATCTCCACCGCGCCGTCCCAATTCCTCAGCGCATCAAATGGCGGAATCACCCAACGCCAACGCCATGGTCTCTGGTCTGAAGGTAATTCTCAACCGCCTCCTCGCCAATGTCAGGAATAAACAGCAAACACCTGTATTAATGTCCTATTCCGTTATCAATTTTAGGTTTCAGACATCCTGCTGCCGCACCCTTCTCTCCCAAATTCTATGTGTCTTGGCCCCCGTTCTTCCGAGAGTCCTGCTCACCTAATCTCATGCGAGGCCAATAGAATCCCCTTCGTGAATCAGAATTTAGATCTGACTTCCTGGGCCAACTTCCTGCGAGCCTGGCCTAATCCTCCCGAAGGTTGGGTGGCATGGTACAGTAGAGTGTCTAAAACACACTATGCTACCTGGGACGCGATAGGGATAGCCGATGCCTTATCATTATCACTATCTCCTCTTGAAAAGAATGAGAACATCCTGAAAACCATCGGCTACTTTTGGTCTGATGCACTGAATTGCTTCATGTTCGGCCATGGCCCCATGTCGCCAACTCTGCTGGACGTGGCCATGATCACAGGCCTGGACATTGCATCCCCAAGCCCCTCTGCCTTTAAATTGCCAAAGGTCCCTTTCACCCTTTCCTCTAAAACAGAGTGTACAAGCTGGGGCGCCTACCTCAGGCGTTATATGAAAACCAAAGGCCCTGTGACAGAGAGAGAGAGCACACAGCCTTCCTGAACTTCTGGCTGGAACACTTCATATTTTGTGGTCCTTCACTTGCCCCAACCAAGAATTACCTTTCCCTGGCCTACGAGCTCGCCAAAGGTACTCAACTTAGCCTCGGAAAACTGCTCCTTGGAGAGGTCTATCGATCTCTTCAACTGATGTCCATCAAACTGTTCTCCCAAAAGAAAGTTAAAACAGGAGGCCCCTGGTGGTTTATTCAGTTATGGGCTCAGCTGTACTTTCAAAACCAGATCCCAAACTTCCCGCCTTTGGCCACCTGCACCTTCCCAGATGTAAATGGGAAGGATATCCGATGCACTAGCTATGGTCAAGCTCTGTATAGTCTCCCAGGCAGCAGGTTGATCCCCAAGGAAGCAGCAGAGTGGTTCAAGATTTTCTTCCAAGGCCTGGACAACCCCTCGTTATTTCCCTATACTCGAATCGGAAAACTTTGAGAACCCAGTCTCTTTCCGATTAGACAGCCTTGCCGATGACGCTAGCACCCGGCACTTGTACTCTATCATGATCCGTCCTTGCTTTCTCCCAGTTGGTATGAGTACCTCAAACAGGATCATCAAGCCTGGTTATGAGTCTTACCAACCGGTGGTAGTAGCCCGGCAGCTTGGTCTCGGGCAAGTGCCCCCACATTTCTTTCTCCACCACCTGATAGCAAGCAGAGCTGAACTGCCTGACATTCTCACTGGCCAAAGGTGCTATACCTTCTTTGACGCTCTGTCCATTCCAATTCCTCATAATCTCTGCTTCACCACCACTACCGATGGTTTCGAGACTTGGTGGTCTATGTGGAAGACCCACGCCTTCAGAAGAGCTCTAGGACCATTGCTGAAGCAACTTGATGCCGACTATGACGTCCCTGCACACCAGGTACCATTCCACATAAATTACTCGCCATGGCTCATGATGATTGTCCGTAACCTGATTCTATTTCTTGGCAGCAACAGGATGGTCCAGAGCCCACGCAAGCCGATGGCTCCCCCTTCAAGTTCCTTCCACCAGCCCCGGTGGTTCTCTTCTGCCAGAGCTCGCCCCCTTTGAAGAAGGTCATAATGCAGAGCCAGCCGATTTCACCGAAATCGGCTCCCAAAGATAAAGCATCTTCGGAGCCTGTTGCCCCCCGAGCCTCAATCCAGGTGAGGAAGGCAGTGAGGAAAGTAGCTGCCCGAAAGACCCTGAAGCGCAAAGCTCCTGTCCAAGCAAGCTTGCATGTAAGTTGACTCGTGTCTTGACCAAATTCATTTGCCTTCCCAATCTTTTGTAACATGGTTGTACCTCTTCTTACAGACTTCCCCGAAGAGAACTCCGGTGAGGAAGCACGATCCGGCCCAAGGGACTCCACCCCGGGAAATTCTGAGAGATCCACCACACAGAGCCAGACGGACTCGCCAGCGTCGGCTTCTAGGAAAAGGTCCACTCCCGAGCCTGCTGACCTTCAAGCTCCGATCAAAACAAGGTCACGCGTGAAGCGTCGATGTGTCAAAAGGGCTCGCAAAGACCCACGAGTTTCCTCGCCGAGCCAGGAGGTTTCAAATGTAATTACTTCAACAGCTCATGTTCCATGTCGTCCCGTTGCTAATCGGATCGGCTCACCATTTCTTTTGCAGACTAATGGGGCCTTATGACCCACAAGTATAGGGGATCGCAACAGTCTTCGAGGGAAGTAAAACCCAATTTATTGATTCGACACAAGGGGAGACAAAGAATACTTGAAAGCCTTAACAGCGGAGTTGTCAATTCAGCTGCACCGGAAACGAGACTTGCTCGCAAGATTTTATCGGTAGTAACGGTTTTATAGTAGTAGCGGTAGTGAAATAACAGCAGCGAGTAACAAAGACAGCAGTAGTGATTTTAGTAAACAGCAGGATTAAAATACTGTAGGCACGGGGACGGATGACGGGCGTTGCATGGATGAGAGAAACTCATGTAACAATCATAGCGGGGCATTTGCGAGATAATAATAAAACGGTATCCAAGTACAAAGCAATCAATAGGCATGTGTTCCAATTATAGTCGTACGTGCTCGCAATGAGAAACTTGCACAACATCTTTTGTCCTACCAGCCGGTGGCAGCCGGGCCTCAAGGGAAACTACTGGATATTAAGGTACTCCTTTTAATAGAGTACCGGAGCAAAGCATTAACACTCCGTGAACACATGTGATCCTCACATCGCCACCATTCCCTCCGGTTGTCCCGATTTCTGTCACTTCGGGGCCATTGGTTCCGGACAGCGACATGTGTATACAACTTGCAGGTAAGATCATAAACAACGAATATCTTCATGAATCAATAACATGTTCAGATCTGAGATCATGGCACTCGGGCCCTAGTGACAAGCATTAAGCATAACAAGTTGCAACAATATCATAAAAGTACCATCTACGGACACTAGGCACTATGCCCTAACAATCTTATGCTATTACATGACCAATCTCATCCAATCCCTACCATCCCCTTCGGCCTACAGCGGGGGAATTACTCACACATGGATGGGGGAAACATTGCTGGTTGATGGAGAGGCGTTGGCGGTGATGGCGGTGACGATCTCCTCCAATTCCCCGTCCCGGCGGAGTGCCAGAACGGAGACTTCTGTCTCCCAAGACGGAGTTTCGCGATGTGGCGGCGTTCTGGAGGGTTTCTGGCGACTTCGACTTCTCCCCGTGCGTTTTTAGGTCGAGGCGAATAAGTAGTCCGAAGGGGGGCGTCGGAGGCCAGCCGAGGGGCCACACCACATGGCCGCGCGGGCCCCCCGGGCCGCGCCGCCTTATGGTGTGGGGCCCTCGGGCCTCCACTTCAATTGTCCTTCGGCTCCGTCGTATTCGGGAAAATAGGCCCTTTCGTCAAAATCCCGAGGTTTTTCCCGAAAGTTGGATTTCTACACAAAAACGAGACACCGGAACAGTTCTGCTGAAAACAGCGTTAGTCCGTGTTAGTTGCATCCAAAATACACAAATTAGAGGCAAAACAATAGCAAAAGTGTTCGGGAAAGTAGATACGTTTTGGACGTATCAACTCCCCCAAGCTTAGCTTATTGCTTGTCCTCAAGCAATTCAGTTAACAACTGAGCGATAAAAGAACTTTCACGAACACATTTGCTCATATGATGTATATATTCTCATGATATGGCTAATACTTAAGCAGTTCATAATAGGATACATACAAATAAGATCATCTAACAGCTATGTCAATCATGAAAAGGTCCCAATCAATTAATAATAAGCATCATGAATCATGTATATAAGCAGGATTGCAATGTTCATAAGAGAGTATGATAAAGTGGTATCTCGCTTGCTCGTATTTGATTGGCAAAACATAAATGCCCGGGCACCTCGGAGTTCATAGAAAGACTAGAAGTAGTGATTGTCAAAGATAAAAGCATCAAAGTTATACCACAATCAATCATATTTTGAGACAAGCATATTATACTAAGAATGATAGTTGTGCTCTCAAGAAAGTGCTCAAAGAAATAATGGAGACACAACATAAAAGCAAAAGATTGACCCTTCGCAGAGGGAAGCAGGGATTAACATGCGCTAGAGCTTTTCATTTGTAAAGCAGGAGTAAAATTATTTTGAGAGGTGTTTGTTGTTGTCAACGAATGGTAATGGGTACACCAACTACCTCGCCAACCGGACTTTCAAGAGCGGCTCCCATGAATTATTTGCATTTTTATGTGGCACTCCTTCCAACCTTTCTTACACAAACCATGGCTAACCGAATCCTCGGGTGCCTGCCAACAATCACATACCATGAAGGAGTGCCTTTTTAGTTTAATTTTATTATGATGATGACACTCCCCCCAACCTTTGCTTACACAAGCCATGGCTAACCGAATCCTTCGGGTGCCGTCCAACAATCACAAACCATGGAGGAGTGTCTATTTAAGTTAATTAATTCGGGACTCGGGAATCCCATTGCCATCTCTTTTTGCAAAATTATTGGATAAGCGGATGTGCCACTAGTCCATATGAGAGTCCGTCAAAAGTAAATGACAAGGTTGAAAGCTAAACACCACATACTTCCTCATGAGCTATGAAACATTAACACAAATTGAGAAGCATTTTGAAGGTTTTAAAGGTAGCGCATGAGAATTTACTTGGAATGGTTTGAAATGCCATGCATAGGTATTTATGGTGGACACTTTGGAATAACTTGGTTTTCATGTGTTTGGAAGCATGAGCAGCGTTCCCGCTCAGTACAAGTGAAGGCTAGCAAAAGACTAGGGAGCGACAAATCAAGAGAGCAGTAACTGTCATAATCATGCTTGCGGCAAAATAAATTAACGGAGGCATAAAAGTGATACAAGAACTATGAAGCAATGTAAATCATTGAGGCTTAATTGACTTTTGTTCAGTAATATGCATGCGTGAGCATGTGCCAAGTCGATATAAATGAATTATTCAGAGGAGGATACCACAATGCCATACTTACTTATAAATAAAACAATGCAAGCAAACATCTATGACATGCTACTCATATTAATAAATTGGAGCTAATCATGAGAGATCATGAACTACTAGACTTTCTTAAATAACATATACCTCACATGAACCAACTAAGCATGCTCACATGGATGAGTATATGTACAAAAATGAAAACAAATAGAGTTCATACCAGCCTCTCACCACAATCGGATTGTCGTAGATCGTCATTATTGCCTTTTTCACTTGTGTAGCTTGGATAATATGAAATGAAAACCACGCTCCAGCCACCGAAGACCATTGAACTCATGATGAACTTTAAAAACCAAAGAAGAACAGCAAATATTTTTGGTGTTTTCGAATTTGAGAACAAGAACAAAAGGAAACAAGCAAACAAAGCAAAATCTTTTTGGGTTTTCTTATAGCAAACTAGCAATAGCAAATAAAGCGAAACAAATGCAAGAAACCAAGATAAACAAATGGTGAAGAGAAACAACAGAAATATTTTTGGTCTTTTTGTGTTTTAGGAAAGAAACAAAGTCAAAGTAAGAAATAGCAAACTAAAAGAAACACAGAAAAGCAAGATGGCAGAAATCTGCCAAAACCTGACAGCAGTACAGAAATCGATTTTTACAAAAATCTTACGTTGCTCAGTTCGAAAAGTGTTCAACTAATGAAAGTTAGATAACAACCTGGGGAACCTGTACAAACATTGGCAGCTCAAAATAACGTTCTGGCTGTGCGCACGAATTTTTCTAGTAACAGTCCAGAATCTGTTTTCAGGCAGCACTTCCCCAAATATCATCTCCCTCTCATTAGAAAACCACTCAAAGAGACTAAACAAGTATGTACAAGTATCCAGCAATCATGATATGCAAAGAATGAGTGATTCCGGTAAACTTCCCCCCAAGCTTAGGCTTTTGACTCTTCTTGATCACATTATATCACCCTTCTCTCTTGACCCTTAAAAACTTCTGCCACACCAAACTTCTCATAAACTTCATTAGAGGGGTTAGTACTCAAAAACTTTAATCCACTTTAGTCCTGTAGTGACACATTGCAAGAACTCAATAAAACATTAGCTACAGCTCTCCACGTCTAGAAAGCCTTGCTTAAAGTCCACAAGAGACAATGCAAAAAACAGAGACAGAATCTGCCAAAACAGAACAGCCAGTAAAGACGAATTTTAAAAAGGTACTTCCGTTGCTCAAATCAGAAAACTCAAAACTGACGAAAGTTGTGTACATATCTGAGGAACACGCACGTAAATTGGCATATTTTTCTGAGTTACCTACAGAGAAAACAGCCCAGATTCGTGACAGATAGAAATCTGTTTCTGCGCAGAAATCCAAATCTAGCATCAACCTTCTATTAGAGACTTTACTTGGCACAATAATGCAATAAAGTAAAGATACAAGGGTATTGCTACAGTAAGTAAAACAAGTGGAAGAAGAAAGAAATGTTGTTTACCTCTTCTATGCATATAAAAGGTATTTGTTAACAAGGTTGATCAAGTCTTGCCACCAAATAAATTTTACATAGCATATGAAGAAATAAACCTCAAATCAATCATGTTACCTTGAATTGTATTGATATGGATCCAATCACAAGAGTTTGATATTCTTCTTTAGGCTCATATATAGGACAATCAATAGTTCCCACTTTGATAGTTCTCACATTAGAATAGTATTAACTCCACACGCTTTCTCAATCCTCTTGGGGAAATAGACGGTGTGTTCCTTATCATCAACATTGAAAGTAACCTTTCCTTTATTGCAATCAATAACAGCCCCTGCGGTGTTAAGAAAAGGTCTCCCAAGAATAATAGACATATTATCATCTTCGAGGCATTTCCAACACAACAAAATCAGTTAATATCAAGCGAGTTATTAGTAACTTGAACAGGAACATCCTCACATATACCAACAGGAATAGCAGTAGATTTATCAGCCATTTGCAAAGATATATCAGTAGGTATCAACTTATCTAAGTAAAGTCTCTTATAAAGAGAAAAAGGCATAACACTAACACCAGCTCCCAAGTCACATAGAGCAGTTTTAACATAATTATTCTTAATAGAACAAGGAATAGTAGGTATACCAGGTCGCCCAACTTATTTGGAACTTTGCCATTGAAAGAGTAATTAGCAAGCATAGTAGAAATTTCCTCATTGGGGATTTTCCTTTTGTTAGTAACAATATCTTTCATATACTTTGAATAAGGAGGCAATTTAATAGCATCGATCAAAGGGATTTGCAAGAATAAAGGTTTCATCCAATCACAAAATTTATTATAGTGTTCTTCTTCCTTTGATTTTAGTTTCTTAGCAGGAAAAGGCATTTGCTTTTGCACCCAAGGTTCTCTTTCATTACCATGTTTCTCAGCAATAAAATCTTCTTTAGTATACTTTTTATTTTTAGCATGCTTTTCGGGTTCTTCTTCAACCTCTTCTTTATCGGGAGTATCATTCTTATCATTATCTTTATCATGTTCATTACCACTTTCAGTTTCAGCATCAGAAATAGAAATACTATTAGGATCATTAGCAGGTTCAGAGGATTCTACAACATTTTTATGTTTCTTCTTATTTTTCTTAGATGGAGCACTAGTTTTAGTTTGTTGAGAATCTTGTTCAATTCTCTTGGGATGCCCTTCAGGATATAGAGGATCCTGGGTAGAGACACCACCTCTAGTTGTTACTTCATAAGCATGTTTTTCTTTAGCATTATTTCCTAACAAGTCATTTTGCACTTTAGTGAGTTGATCAATTTGAGTTTGAACCATATGAAAATGTTTAACAAGCATCTTAACATCATTGGAGGTTCTCTCCACAATATCATGCAATTGACTAATAGCTCGAGAATTTTCCATTAGATGATTCTCTACTCTCATATCAAAATTTTCTTGCTTAACAATATAATTATCAAACTCATCTAAGCATTGCGCGAGAGGTTTTGAATACGGAATATCTTCCCTAGTAAAGCGTTGAAGGGAGTTTACCTCAATCATGGATGAAGGGGGATTTATCTCACATATATCTTCTATGGGAGGTAGATTCTTCACATCTTCGATTTAATACCTTTCTCCTTGAGAGACTTCTTGGCTTCCCTCATATCTTCATCATTCAATTTAATTAAACCCCTCTTCTTCAATATTGGCGTTGGAGTTGGTTCGGGCGTAGTCCAATCATCATAATTCCGGCCTATTTTAGCCAATAATTCTTCAGCTTCGTCTGGAGTTCTTTTCCTGAAAACACAACCAGCACAACTATCCAGGTATGCCCTAGACTCAATGGTTAGTCCACTATAAAATATATCAAGTAAATCATGCTTTTCCAAATCATGGTCAGGCAGAGCTCTAATAAGAGAGCAAAATCTCGCCCAAGCCTCAGGCAATTTCTCTTCATCTCCCTGATCAAAATTATAAACTCTCCGCAAAGCAGCATGTTGAGCACTAGCAGGAAAGTATTTCCGGAAGAAAACATTAAGCAATTCTTTTGGACTTTTAATAGAACTAGGTGGCAAACTATTATACCAAGTTTTAGCGTCATCCTTTAATGAGAATGGAAAGATTTTAGCAACAAAGTAAGTACGCTTCTTAACATCATCAGAAAACAAGCTACTCGCAGTAGATAACTCGATCATGTGTTCAACAGACACTTTCTTTTTCAGTACCACAAAAAGGTGTTTTCTCAACAATAGCTATATGAGATAGATCAAGAGAAAAATCATAATCTTTATCCCTAATGTTTATAGGAGATGTGGCAAATTTAGGATCGGAGACAGTTTATATCTAACAGTATGTTCTCGCAAGCAACTTTTTAATTTTTCTTGCATCAGTAGTAGCATGGCATTTTTCAATAAAATCATCATCAAGTTCCACATAATCTTCATCAAGATCATCACTAGAGTATTCAAGTTCAGGTGAATTAACAGGTGTAGTAACATCAGGAGTTTCAATATTTTCAATTTGTCTAGACCTAGCAATTGTAGCATCTAGAAAAGATCCTAACGAACCACTATCATCAAGCACAGCAGAAGCATCATCAATATTATAAGAGGAATTTTCAGATTCAGCAGAAGTACCAGCATTTGAAGCATGTGCCGGTGAAACAAGTTTATCAATCACAGATGGTGAATCAAGAGCAGCGGAGGTACTCAAAGTTGTACCTTTTCTTGTAGTGGATGGTAGTATGGCGACCTTAGTATCGCGAGTTTTACCCATAATGGAGAATTTGCAGCGAACAATATCAATCCAAGTGAACTTCCAAATAAAGCTATGCTCCCCGGCAACGGCGCCAGAAAATAGTCTTGATGACCCACAAGTATAGGGGATCGCAACAGTCTTCGAGGGAAGTAAAACCCAATTTATTGATTCGACACAAGGGGAGACAAAGAATACTTGAAAGCCTTAACAGCGGAGTTGTCAATTCAGCTGCACCTGAAAACAGACTTGCTCGCAAGAGTTTATCAGTAGTAACAGTTTTATAGTAGTAGCAGTAGTGAAATAACAGCAGCAGAGTAACAAAGACAGCAGTAGTGATTTTAGTAAACAGCAGGATTAAAATAATGTAGGCACGGGGACGGATGACGGGCGTTGCATGGATGAGAGAAACTCATGTAACAATCATAGCAGGGCATTTGCAGATAATAATAAAACGGTATCCAAGTACAAAGCAATCAATAGGCATGTGTTCCAATTATAGTCGTACGTGCTCGCAATGAGAAACTTGCACAACATCTTTTGTCCTACCAGCCGGTGGCAGCCGGGCCTCAAGGGAAACTACTGGATATTAAGGTACTCCTTTTAATAGAGTACCGGAGCAAAGCATTACCACTCCGTGAACACATGTGATCCTCACATCGCTACCATTCCCTCCGGTTGTCCCGATTTCTGTCACTTCGGGGCCATTGGTTCCGGACAGCGACATGTGTATACAACTTGCAAGTAAGATCATAAACAACGAATATCTTCATGAATCAATAACATGTTCAGATCTGAGATCATGGCACTCGGGCCCTAGTGACAAGCATTAAGCATAACAAGTTGCAACAATATCATAAAAGTACCATCTACGGACACTAGGCACTATGCCCTAACAATCTTATGCTATTACATGACCAATCTCATCCAATCCCTACCATCCCCTTCGGCCTACAGCGGGGGAATTACTCACACATGGATGGGGGAAACATTGCTGGTTGATGGAGAGGCGTTGGCGGTGATGGCGGTGACGATCTCCTCCAATTCCCCGTCCGGCGGAGTGCCGGAACGGAGACTTCGGCTCCCGAGATGGAGTTTCGCGATGTGGCGGCGTTCCGGAGGGTTTCGCGCGACTTCGACTTCTCCCCGTGCGTTTTTAGGTCGAGGCGAATAAGTAGTCCGAAGGGGGCGTCGGAGGCCAGCCGAGGGGCCACACCACATGGCCGCGCGGGCCCCCCGGGCCGCGCCGCCTTATGGTGTGGGGACCTCGGGCCTCCACTTCAATTGTCCTTCCGGCTCCGTCGATATTCGGGAAAATAGGCCCTTTCGTCAAAATCCCGAGGTTTTTCCTGAAAGTTGGATTTACGCACAAAAACGAGACACCAGAACAGTTCTGCTGAAAACAGCGTTAGTCCGTGTTAGTTGCATCCAAAATACACAAATTAGAGGCAAAACAATAGCAAAAGTGTTCGGGAAAGTAGATACGTTTTGGACGTATCAGGGCCTCTAGCGGGGACGTTGAAGAGGTACCGATGCCATCCGCTACGCTAGATCTAACCACCTCGACGAGCGTGGCTGACCAAGCGGCTAACCTGGCCCAGTCCACCGAAAAGCCGATTGTCACAACATCGGCAGCTCTTCCTTCTTTGGGAGAGGTACGCTCCACTCTCTCGGGCCTATCCTTCTTCTTTGGTGTATGCTCATACTGCTCTTGCTCGTCTGTCAGGGTTGTGACCTTTCAAGCTTGCTGACGTTCGATCCCGACTCCATCGAGCCAGCTATTTCCAAAGCAGGTGAAGAGCCAAGCCCTAGCGCGGTCCATGGTCCGCTCCAGCGTCTCAAGGCTTTGCTCTCCTCCTCGGTCGAAACCCTGGTCGAAAACCCCGAGGCCGTCAAGGGCATCCTCGAAGACATCCAGCCCCATCTCCCGGTGACACTGCAGGTCAAGCTTTGGCCGGCTGTGACTTTGTCGGTTTTCAGGTCAAGGGTGCAGTCGGCTCGTCAAAGAATTATCCTTCGCCGTGCCCAGCTTCCGTTGAGAGCCGATATTGCAGACAAGTGTCAACGGCTCAACGAGAAGAAGGCCGCTTTAGACGCCAAAACCGACACTTCTACCAATAGTGCCGAACTCGAGATCCTGCGCAAGGAACTCGGAGGACCTTGAAAAGAGGGTCAGGGAGACCAAGCAACTTATCCAAGACAAGGAAACCCTCATTGCTCGCTCTCAAGAGGAAGCAAAAGGCCTCACAGCCGATCTGAAGACCGATCTGGCTGAAATTCGTGCCCTGAGCAGTCAGCTGGTGACGGGCAGAGACGAGGACGACGAGGCTGAGATCGCCGAGGTGGATCGAATCCGTGCCGACGCCCTTCACGCCCTCAACGCTTTTCTTCAGTAGAGCCCCTCTATGTAAACTGATAAATGAAGTCGACGACTGTGCATCGGCTTTTCACATGTACTGATTTTTATATATATATATATATATTTTTTTACTGGCCGATTTTTCTATCGGCCCCCAATATTTCACTGCACATGTATCGCACATGTTCATCTGATTAGGTGCCCCCCGAGCCGAATCTGCCAGGTAACTGCGGATATCGGCTCTGTGGTTAGCTAAGGCACTGTATTTGAACGTCGGCTCCGTTAGGACCAATGTTGACTTCTTCCAGCTCATCAGTCGACGTCAAACCGCTGCCCATTAGATCGACGTTGAACACAGGCAGAACGTATGGTGAGGATAATTTTGGGCCGATTGCTGGAATCGGCCTCCATGTTGATTGAATCGCTCAATGAAGGTTTTGTAATGTTCCTCCATAGATCTTTGGGGCCGATCACAAGGATCGGCCTTGCCACGTTCGTCTACAGATTTGCTGGAGCCGATCGCGTGGAACGGCTTCCTCTGTGTCCTTGCTATGAGAGCAGCTGCCCTCGTCTCCGTCCTTACCAGAGTGGTGCCCAGGTCCTACCATGTTGATGTTGAACGAGAAACCTGGCTGGCACCCTCCAAGGTAAGCGCACTCCACCATGTTAACGGCGGGGAAGGGGTGTGTGTCGGCCTTCATGGCGTATTGGCTGAAAATTAGACGCCCTTGTTCTATCGCCATTTGGACCTGCTGCCGCCACACCCTGCAGTCGTTGGTGGCATGGGTGAACGTGTTATGCCACTTGCAGTATGGCTTTCCGTTCAGCTCCTGTGCCGTGGGGATCTTGTGGCCTTCGGGTACCTTTAGCTGCTTCTCCTTAAGTAAGAGGTCGAAAATTTGCTCAGCTTTGGTCACGTCGAAGTCAAACCCTCTTGGAGGACCTTGTGGCTTAACCCACTTACAGGACACGGGGCTTGCCCCCCGAGTCCATTCAGCTACTGCTACCTCTTGATCTCCCGCAGAACCTTCATCTTCATCTGCCTCAACCAGGACCACCGCACGCTTGAATTTATCCTGGTATACATCCGGGTGGCGCTGTTCATATGCCGACAGCCTTCGCACCATGTGCGCCGGTGAAGGGTAGTCTCGCTTGGGAGGCCACGTCCTTGATCGGTGATGCGAGACCCACCACCGCCAACTCGACTGCTTCTTTTTCAGTCACATGAGCCGAATAGCATCGGTTCCTAACGGTCCTGAAGCGCTGGACGTATTCTGACACCGTTTCTCCGCGCTTCTGTCGTACTTGTGCTAGATCGGCAATGCCAGCCTCGGAAGCCTCTGAGTGATACTGCATGTGGAACTGCTCTTCCAACTGCTTCCAAGTCCGGATTGAGTCTGGTGGCAGCGATGTGTACCACCCGAAAGCCGATCCTGTGAGGGACTGTGCGAAAAACCTCACACGCAGCTCATCTGATGCTGAGATCGTGCCCAGCTGTGCCAAATATCGGCTCACTTGCTCGATGGAGCTGGAACCATCTGATCCATTAAACTTGGAGAAATCAGGGAGCCGATATTTGGGTGGTAGCGGGATCAACTCGTACTCGTTGGGGGTACGGCTTGGAATAGCCGATTGTCCTCCTTTTCGGCAAATATCATAGAACTGGTCTCTCAGGATTGTACTGATCTGATCCGCGGTGCTGGCTGCAGGAGTCGAACTCTGAAGATTTGCCGGAGTGGCATACTTAGCCAGCCATGCTTGCTTCTCAAGCTCTGAGCCAACTGCAGGAGCTAAGCTCTGGAGGTTTGTCGGAGTGGCATACTTAGCTAGCCACGTCTGCTTCTCAAGATCTGTTCCCGAAGTTCCTCCTCGCTGTTCCGAAGTCCTCGCTGTTGCGATCCGGTTTGTGAGTGCCCGATTCATTGCGGTCCGGTACGTATGTGCACGTGTATCCGTGAGGGATCTCCTTAGGCGCCTCATGCAAGAACCGGTAGTCACTAGGGTCACCACCGATCTTGTAGACGACGTATGCCGGTGAACTCGGCACTTCCGGTGCTGCCAACGCGAATGGCAGCGGTGGACGGGACCGGAGTGGCATCTCTCCTTGGTGAGTCCCTAGAGCTGGTCCCGACGGAGAGTACCGATGCCTCATGATTTCCTGGATCACCCGAAGAGCGACACGCTCCAAAGTGTTCACCGAGGCTCTCGGAATGGCGGTGCAGCGAATGAGCTACCATGAAGTTAATCTCTCGACGCGGGGACCTGGTGCGTTCTTCCGACGGGGCGGACATGTCCACTCCATCGAGCGCGCCTTCGGTGAGAACCCTTTCCACCCGATGCCATGTGAGCGGGTTCCGTGAAAAGAGCCGATGAGGTCGGCTTCGAGGACTGCTTTGACCTCGTCATACTTCTTCTTGAGCTCCTCGGTCGGATCCTCGTACGTGATCGGAGTGCCTTCCGCCATCTCGGATGTAGATGGCGATGCGGTTGATGTCGAAGACGGTCCCACCGGGCGTGCCGGAATGTGTTGCGGTCAAAAACCCACCGGCGAGCAGCGACGGGCAACACGAGAGAGCCGGGAGGCTCCCGAGATCTGCGGCTGGCCCTGGTCCCTCCGAGCGACGGCCCGCAAAGACTCGGCACGCACGTCCGATGCTGGTGCAAGGGCGTGCCACCTGATCTATACCGATCAGGAAGGTGATGGATGTGCCTCGCTTAGTTTCCTGCATGGCATACACGTAAACATTAAATACGAGCCTCGATCGGCTCTCAGGTTGTCCTGTGAATCGGCTCAAGGAGCCGATCCACCCATGATCCGTACGAGGTGTACGGTCAGATGGTGGTCCTTCTTGATCAAAATAAGGCTAAAACGAGCTACTACGATTTAGGGTTTTCACCACATAATCGGAACATCCTACTCGTGATTGAGCCTGGCGGCCACGCACGGTGATCGTAAGCCGACCCTAGACAAGGCCTAAAAACCAACATGAAGTTGATCCCCGGAACATCCTGTCTAGGGCTAGCAAACTACACCCTACGGGCCACTCGGATCCTTCAACCCGTTTGTAAGGCCTAACTATGCGAGATATTAAACTAATCCTTGTAGAACAAGGAGCAATCATAACGGATCGGATCTACTAAATAATGATCAAGCGGGGTGCCGCCCTTACACCTAAGATAGGCGTAACGGCGGCTAGATGTCTAAGGGTTGCACGGACGAAAGCATATGATACGATGAAGATATGCTAACCCTAATACATCTATGATAACTACGTTGCTCGCCATCAACAAGGCTTCAGCACGAGCAACGCATGAACAACGAATAAACGTACGCTGCCTAGATCGCGAGATGCGATCTAGGCAGCATGATGCTTACCCGGAAGAAACCCTCGAGACAAGGGAGTTGGCGATGCGCCTAGATTGGTTTGTGGTGAACGTGATTGTTGTTTATTTCATAAACCCTAGATACATATTTATAGTCCGTAGACTTTCTAACGTGGGAATAATCCCAACGGGCACGAGCCAAATTCTATCTAACCGACACGTATCCTACTATATTACAGATACACGGGCAAACTAGCCCAAACTTTGCATATAAGGCCGATTCATGTATCTCTTCCATGTATATCCTTCAAGCCCATCTTCAATCGCGGCCCACCTCTGATCCGGTCAAATTCTGGTGATAACAGAATTTCACTTGGAGGATAGAATTTAGAATAGAATAAAGGCACAATGTCCTCCCAATCAAGAGAATCACCATTCTTCAGCAATTTATACCAATGCGCCGCTTTACCAGACAGCGATATAGAGAATAGTTTCTTTCTAACTTCATCCATAGCAATACCCGCACATTTGAATAACCCGCATAATTCATGTAAAAACAAGTAAATGATCACCAGGATGGACAGGTTCCATCCCCTTCATAGCGGTTATCCACAACATGTTCAATAATTTTTATAGGTATTTTGTATGGAACCTCTTTCTCACCTGGCGCCTCATCCACTACCTTTGCAGTAGTAGTAGATTTTCCAAATAGGAATTCAAGAGAAGATCTCTCCATAATGAATTATAGCAGCATACAGAAATAAAATCAGCACGTACAGTAAAGGTTTTCCTTACCAATTCCACTTACCAATAGCGCTTCACTCCCCGGCAACAGCGCCAGAAAATAGTCTTGATGACCCACAAGTATAGGGGGTGTATCGTAGTACTTTCGATAAATAAGAGTGTCGAACCCAACGAGGAGCGTAAGGTGTTGACAAGCAGTTTCGATGAAGGATTCACCGTAAATGCTCACGGACAAGTATTCGGGGGTTTTGATATAGCAGATAAATAAAGTACGAGTAAGTAAAATGCGAGAGAAATAATTGCAGCGAGTGGCCCAATCCTTTTTAGCACAAAGGACAAGCCGGTTTGTTTACTTATAATGACCAAACGTTCTTGAGGACACACGGGGATTTAGTCTAGTGCTTTCGCTTCATATAACCGATTAATCTTCATTGTTTTGATAAGTGTTGTGTGGGTGAACCTATGCTAATGCACCGCCCTTCCTAGGACTAATACATACTTGTGATTATACCCCTTGCAAGCATCCGCAACTACAAGAAAGTAATTAAGATAAATCTAACCACAGACCTTAAACTCCGAGATCCCGCTATCCCTCCCGCATCGATATACCAACGGGGTTCAGGTTCGTTGTCGCTCCGGCAACCCCACAATTAGCAAACGAATACAAGATGTATTCCCCTAGGCCCATAAAGGTGAAGTATCATGTAGTCGACGTTCACATGACACCACTAGAAGAATAACACCACAACTTAAATATCATAACATTGAATATTACCCAACATAATTCACTACTAACATTTAGACTTCACCCATGTCCTCAAGAACTAAACGAACTACTCACGAGACATCATATGGAACATGATCAGAGGTGATATGATGATGAATAACAATCTGAACATAAACCTTGGTTCAATGGTTTCACTCAATAGCATCAATAACAAGTAGAAATCAATACCGGGAGAGTTTCCCTATCAAACAATCAAGATCCAACCCTAATTGTTACAGCGGTGACGGGGTGCAGCGGTGGAGATGGCGGTGATGATGATGGAGATGATGGTGATGATGATGGAGATGATGTCCAGCTCGATGACGGTGACGATGGCGTCGATTTCCCCCTCCGGGAGGGAATTTCCCCGCGGATTCCCGCCCGCCGGAGAGCACTTTTCTCTCTCGGTGTTTTCCGCCCCGCGAGGCGGCCGTGACTCTTCGCGACTATCCCCCGTAGCTTAGGTTTTCGGGACGAAGAAGTACGCGAAGGAGAGGAGGCCAGAGGGGGTTGTGGGCCCCCTCCCCACAAGGTGGCGCGTCCAGGCCTGGGCCCGCGCCGGCCTATGGGGGGCCCATGGCGGCCCTCCTCGGCTCCTCCTTCTGGCTGTCTCCGTCTTCTGGAAAAATAAGATTTTCCGTATAATTTCCGTCAATTGCTGATCTTCCGAAATATTGCATTCTGACGGTGCTTTTTCCAGCTAGAATCCCGACTCCGGTGCGCGATTCTCCAATAATCATGAAACATGCAAAATAGATGAAATAACATAAGTATCATCTCTAAATATGAAATATATCAATGAATAACAGTAAATTATGATATAAAATAGTGATGCAAAATGGACATATCATTGGTCAGCAAATTGTTTGAGTGATCAGCTCGTGTTGCAGGTCTTGCTAAACCCGTTGTATGCGCAACTTTGCTTTCAACCGATGCATGTTCTGACAGCAGCTCCCGAACATATCGGGAGCATTAACTCTGCCGATGTGCCCGTTGTCCTTTGATATTTCCATAAGTAAAATATCGAACGTGGGTTGTATTATATATAATTCCAAACTCTTGCTATTTACGGCGCTCGTAGAGGCATCTATAGCAGAGGGAAAGATCATCGTCCTTGTTTATTTTTGCATCCTTTAGCACTCGTAGAGGCTTTTTCGGAGCACAATCTTTTGCCGCGTACTACGTTGCACCATCGTTCACCGAGGGGTGTAAGCAAAGGTTACGATGATGCGGATTAGGTGCTCCGAATTACTGCAATGCTTATCAAGGAATCAAAACTTAAGTTCTCATTAATAAGGTAAACACGGGACTAAAGGGCGAAAAAAGGGGGAGCCCTGTTGAAAATAAAAGGAAGAGCTAAACAGTATTCGTCTATTTTAAGCAAGGAAAAGGTTCTTCTTATCTTCTGGCTTGTCTACCACGTTAGCGGTTTTCGAAGCGTCGTTGATTGCAGTGGGGGTCTCGACAGCGATTGCCAATGTCTTGCTGTCTCCTAAGACTGCTGTGCCATCATCTGCCAAAAATTTTACTGCCGAAGCTTCTGGAGCAAGGTCGGCTGACTTCTTCTTGGTTTCCCTGACATGTTTCTCCTCCTTAATTTCACGTAACGATAACTTGGGCGGAGGATCGGCAATTTCTTGTTTTAACCCAAACTTCGTAGCAATCCTCTGAAAGTCGCGATCACAATTATCCGAGCGTGAAAAACTTCCATAGACTGTGATGTTTGTCCCGTTGTTCCCAGGCATTTTCAGTTTGAGGTATGCGTAGTCCGGTACAGCCATGAACTTGGCATAAGCTGGTCTCCCGAGTATAGCGTGATACTGTGATTCCCAGTTCACTACTTCAAACTCGATCTTTTCCTTCCTGAAGTTGTCGGTTTTGCCAAAGACGACGTTCAGGTAAACTTTGCCAAGAGAGTACGCAGGTGAAGTGGGGAGAATCCCATGAAAGCAGGTGTCTGTTTCTTGTAGCATCCTCATGGTGATCCCCATACTTTTGAATGTGTCGACGAATATCAGGTTTAGTCCGCTTCCACCATCCATGAAGACTTTGCTCATCTTGAACCCCCCGATTTGTGCCTCGACTACTAAGGCAGCGTGTCCTGGTTTTGGTATGGTCATCGGGTGATCTGCTCGGCTGAACGTAATGTTCTGAGACGACCACTCGACGTACTCAGGGATGTTCGCCATGATACTTTCTGCTAGATTAATTTCTCGGGTGAGCTTCTTCATTTCTCTTCTTGAAACACCTGTCCTGTGGATCATGCTCATCTGCCCACGTGGTGGTGGAAACGTCTCATTGAGTTGATGAGGCTGAGCCTGCCGGACTCGGTGCTGCGGTGGTGGTGGTGGTGGTTGCTATTGCTTCTGCCGGATGAGTTTCTCCATGTCAAGGAACTGCCTGCAATCTCTGAGCAGGTGGCTTGACTTCGTTTTGTTGTCCTTAGAATCAATGTACGAGTGCAAGTAGCAAGGAGCGTTGATCTGCTCGGCGAAGGGTAGCTCGGGAGTCCTCTCGTGGTCGCGGTTTGTAGTTGCCGCGGTTTCCAGAGTTGTTCCGGTTGCCATCCTGCCGATCGTCTCGTCTCGTCGTCATCCCGATCGTCCTGCCGATCAGAGTATCCTGCGGCTACCAGGTTACTATCATTGTAACTGCGGTTTTTCCTTTTCTTGTGACGATCCCTTCGTCCACCCGAATCGTGCTTCGGCTGGTCGTCATCTTCGTCATCACTGCGCTGTCGTGGCCTTCGTACGTTGTCCTCGCCATCAGCCCAGCTGTTGGCGATTTCCATTAACTTGGTTATTGTTTTTGGTTTTTTGCGCCCAAGTTCCTCTATGTAGCTTTCACGTCGGATTCCATCGCTGAAGGCATCGATTGCTCTATCGACAGAAACGTCTTCGGCAACGTTTAAGAGCTTGGTGAATCTCCCGATGTATGCGCGCATCGATTCCTTCTGCTTTTGCTGGCAATGCCGTAATTCCTCAATCCCGAAATTGGCAACGAAAGCGTCTACTAGGTCGTCCCATGATTTGATCGAACCCTTCGGCAGATCTCTTATCCAAGCTCGTGCTGAGTCCTTCAGGTAAAGCTGCAAGCATTGCATTGCTGCTATCTGATTTCCTTTATGCAGAATCACAGTCTGCAAGTAGTCGTCTATCCAGGACCTCGGCTCCTGCTGTCCATCGTATTTGGCAGCGTCAGTAGGAGTAGGTTTGAACTTTCTGGGTGGCATCGCCTCGCGGATTTTGTAGCTTAAGCAATCGGCCCCCCTTAGCTCGCCATCGTTCTCCTGGCTTTCATCCGAAGAATCACTGTCATATTCCTCCCTAGCGGCGCGTCGTCGCCTTGCTTTGTCGATTCTGCTTTGGGTGATTTCATCTCGAGCATCTCTCGCATGATGCTTTGAACCACTGGCCTGTAGCGTGGTCTTTTCCTTCCGCGGGACCAGGTTGTCCCCCAGTATCGCGAGACTTTCTAGGGCACCTCGGTGGGCTTGGGCCATGGACCCTTCAGGGCGCTGATTGATGAGGTATGACGCGAGATTGGCGGTTGCTCCTGCGACGGTTTTTGGCCGTGGCATGCCCGCGGTGTCCGTGGTCATAAAAGACTTGGTCAGGTTTGACGTTATTTCCCTGGCGTCATCTTCCGAGAGTCTGGATAATCTTGATCGGTGCTTGCCTGCCCCTTGAGTGCTTCGAGAGGCGCTTCCTCGCGAACCTCTCCTAGATTGTTCTGCAGCAGTTAGGCGTCTCTCGAGGGCGGCTTGCTCTTTCGATAGGTGCTCCCGGTTTTTTTTTAATATAGAGCGATAAGCGTTGAGGGTTCCAACCGAGGTTCCTGCGGGGAGCGGCGTGTTGTTAAGTACGGTTGCCTTGGCTGCTGCCCACTCCTCGTCCGCGATGGTGTAATCGTTGTTGTTGTTGCTGGCGCTGTTTTCGAAACTTGCTTGTCTGCTGGAGCGGGGGGTGTGATCTCCGTCTCCCCTGTGCCTTGTGTTTCCCGTGTTGTTGGCGACATAAACCTGGTGGTGTGCCGTTTTCCGGGTGGTACCTTGGACGATGCTGTCGACACTGTCCTCTCCCGATGAGTACTGGGCATTGCAGATGAACGGTGTGTCGCTTGATCCTATCCCGTGCCTGGTATCGCAGTGCAAGCAGTAGTATGAAGTTATCTCCGAAGATGCGGGATTGTCAGATCCAACCGACATGAAAGACGTTGAACGAGGAGTCGATGGCGCAGGCGAGTTCGTAGAATCCGTTAGACCAGCCGAAAGGTCGATTGATAACGACGTGCTCGGACCTGTCGATCCGGAGGCGAGTGGCTCCAGCAGTCGAAGGATTCCTTCCGAGTTGACGTTGTAGTGGACGCTACCGAAGGTCATCTCCATGTTTCCTTGTAGATCTGAAAAGGTCGAGCGAGACGAGTCGCTGTGCGGGGTGAATTCATAGGAGCCGAATCGAATCGGGCTTCCCAGACTTGGCGATGACGGTGTCGATGAAGTTGCCGATGACATGAATGGATCTGCCGATGACCGATCTTGTGCCGACAGGGTTCCCACAGACGGCGCCAATTGTCGAGGGTGCTCCTCGGCAATGCCCTCCGATAGGGGCTTAGGGTTGATGGAATCCTGTAAGCTGACACGAGACATCGGTTCACAGACAAGCGGGGAGAGCGATTACCCAGGTTCGGGGCCCTCGATGAGGTAAAAACCCTTACGTCCTGCCTGTCTGATCTTGATTATGAAAATATTGGGTGACAATGGGGTGCCGAAGGGTTCGGCTGAGATCTCGTCGAGAGGCTAAGTGTTGCGGCGACCTAGCTCTAGACTTCTGGTGGCTAAGATTGCTAAGATTGTACGTGTCCCTCGACAGCCCCGCTCCTGGCCTTTATGTAGGAGGCCAGGTCTCAAGAGGTCTAACCGAGTACGACTAGGTTTACAGTAGTTCTATCTCTAAACTTTCCTTGTTCGGCTCCTCCCTTGTCTTGCCCGCCAAGGAATCTTCCGCTGCGCCATCCAAGTGGCCCATCTTGTCATCGAATACCTTCATGGGCCTCCAGCTAGATCGTACAGGGTAGGGCAATGTCGGTTACCCTAAGGGTAATGCCCACGTCAAACGCGACTGCTCCCAGGGAACCAAACGGCCCGAAAAATGCTGGACCGATGCGAACCAAGGAACGCCCAGGCTACCAAACGCGCCCTATGTCACCAGAGAGGCCAAAGGAAATCACTTCACCGCAGAGAGGCGCTCTTACAAGTTTCTTGAAAACTAGAGAACCAGGAGAAATGTATTTGTCTTGGAAAGTGATGTGAGTAGGTGATGGCCACAAAAACGCCTTTACTCCGCTGTCTACTATCAAGGCAATGACATGTTTTTTTTTCGAGAGTACGCAATTGCGTACCTTTGTTTTATAGAAGGCAGAACAAGGTTTACAGAAAGGTCACCAGCTGCGGACAGCGGTGACCAGAACACCACCACACCACCGACACACAACCTCTAATGCACTACTCTCGCGAATAGATTACACCCACCAAGACATGCCTTTGCCCAAAGATCCCACTCCTCGAAGATCTGCTCCACCAATTGTACCTCGGAGAACTGTCTGGCCACATTATCAAAAACCCTTGCGTTTCGTTGTTTCCATATGCGCCAGGCAATCAGGATGATGAAAGAGTCGAAGCCCTTCTTCTCCTTCCTCCTAAATCTCTTCCTGGCAAGTGCCCACCAATCCAGTAAGTTGTCGGTCTCTCTAGGCGTTGGCACCTCCATGCCCATAAGCAGAAAACAGCGATGCCACACCTGTCTGGCATAGACACACCCCACCAAAACATGCCTAACCGTATCCACCTCTTGCAGGCAGGTGTAGCAGGTCGAGACGACGTCCTGTAGCCCATGGCGTACTCTCCTATCCGAAGTCCACAGCTTACCCTGTAACGCAAGCCACGCAAAAATCTTGCACTTGAGTGGTGCACTGCTCTTCCAGACATAATTAAGTGGCTCCCTCCCACTTCACACTACCAACACACAACATTCTGTAAGTGGAGCTGGCAGTGTATACTCCACTCGCCGACCAAGGCCAGGCGATCACATCCTCTTGCGCATCATCCAAGTTGATCACATTGACTGCTTGCCAAATTCGGATACACTGGCCAACACCTTCCGCGCCGATGCTCGTCGGAACGTCTCCCACCCAAGCATGATCCTGCAGGGCCTCCCTCACCGTTCTCCTTTTTTCTTCGCCAAACTGACTGATGCAACCACGAGCGGCGCGATTTCACTAATCGCCCGCCCATTCCACCATCTATCAGTCCAAAAGAGGGTTTTAGCTCCATCCCCAACCTTGATCTCCACCGAGCTGTTAAAAACCCCGTCAGCCTCCATGTCCGTCATCATCGGCAAGCCCTGCCATGGCCGCCCCTGATCCATACGGCGCAGCCACTCCCAACGAGCTCTCAAAGCCAATCCCTGGAGTATCAAATTCAAGATGCCTAAGCCACCATACTCCACAGGTTTACAGACTTGTTGCCAAGAAACTAGACACTGCCCACCATTCAC
Organism: Lolium rigidum; assembly: GCF_022539505.1. Classification (NCBI taxonomy): domain Eukaryota; kingdom Viridiplantae; phylum Streptophyta; class Magnoliopsida; order Poales; family Poaceae; genus Lolium; species Lolium rigidum. The sequence goes on from NW_025899830.1 coordinate 256,593, forward strand.
TTTATCCTTCCCAGCCCAAAAGAATGCCCGCATCCACTTATCGATCTCCTCAAACAGCCAGGTCGGAGCGTCCATAACTAGCAGCTAATGCATCGGCCTCGCCGTTACCACCACCTTGATCAAAACCAGACGCCCAGACCTCGCCAACAATCCCCTTTGCCACGCCGGAAGAGAGGCAAGAACCTGATCGAGCATTGGCTGCCAATGCGCCCTTCTGAGGTTGCCCGTGGAGAGTTGCAGCCCCAGGTACTTACAGGGGAAGTCCCCAATCTCACACCGGAGAATGCGTCGCACAACCCAGCCATCCTCCTGCTCCCCTCTGATCACCACTGCCGTTGTCTTGGCGTAATTCACTTTGAGACCCGAAGCTTCACCAAAAACCCTCAAAATTTCCCTTACCGTGACCAAATCTTGCACCTCAGGCTTAAAAAACAAAGCCACATCGTCAACAAAGATCGATATCCTTTGCTTTGGCTCACACCCCGACAGGTTGGCCAAAAGACCTGCCTCAACTGCCGCTACAAGGCACATGGTGAGAACCTCCATTGCTATAACAAAGAGTTGAGGCGAAATGGGATCACCCTGCTGAAGGCCACGAACAACCCTGAATTTCCTCCCTGGCACTCCATTCACCATAACACGAACCGTGGCCGTGCGCAAGAGCAGCCCTATCCAGCCCATGCATCTATCACCGAAGCCCATCCGCTGAAGCACTTGGAACAGAAACGCCCAGGACAAGGAGTGAAAAGCTCTGGAAATGTCCAATTTGAGAAAAACCCCTTTCACTTTCCTAGCATTGATCCTTCTCGCCACCTGCCTGACAAGGTTGAAATTGTCATGGAGACATCTCCTCGCACAAACGCTGACTGGTTGGCACTCACCAAGGACCCCAGCTTCCCTCGCAGTCTATTAGCGATCAGCTTTGAAAACAGCTTCCCAAAGCTGTGCACCAAGCTTATCGGTCTGAAATCCCCAATCTCAATGGCATCCGACCTTTTCGGAATGAGGGTGATCAAGGACGCATTGAGCTTGTCGAACCCTCTCCCATCACCAACGGCCAACTTAAAAACAGCAGCTAGCACATCATGCTTAATGATACTCCAAGCCTTTTGGTAGAATAGACCAATGAAGCCATCCGGCCCCGGGGCACGATCCGGTGGCAACTCCTGCACAACCTTCCACACCTCAGCCTCAGTAAACAAATCATCCAAGTCTTGCAACTCCACTCTCGGTATCCCCACTCGATCCATATCGATAGTGTGCTCCCTGACCGAGCTCCGTCCCAAGAGCTCAAAATACGCTTTAAAGAAAGCCTCTTCCTTGTCGGCTTGGTCAGTGACTATCTGATCCCCCACACGCACTGCAGGGATAAAATTCTTTGCCCGTCTCCCATTGGCCACCGCATGGAATAGCTTAGAGTTTGCATCCCCATCCTTAAGCCAACGAACCCTAGAACGCTGCCTCGCCATACTTCGCTCGAGCGATGAGAGGCCCAAGACCGACAGCTTCAAGGTACTGACCAGCCATCTTTCCTGTGGCTCAAGCTGTCTCCGCTCCTGAGCACCGTCAAACCTCAAGATGATCAGATTGGCAATGGCAAGTTGCATCTTAATGTTACCCACCGTGCGTTGTCCCCACGCCTGCAGAGACCTGGCAGCGTTTCTGAACAGGACGTCCAGCCGCTTGAATGGATCCACAACCGCTGGATCACACACCCAAGCCTCCTCCACCGCCTCCATGAACCCCGGAAGTTTGGTCCAAAACACCTCAAACCTGAATCTCCTCTTGGGCCTCAGCCCATTATTCAAAGATAGATGCAGCGGCGCATGATCTGAGAAAGACGCCACCAAGGCCTGCAAACAAGCATCCGGGAACATGAGGTCCCAATCCACCGAGCCCAAAGCCCTATCAATCCTTGTCATGGTCGGAGTCTCACGTCCATTGCTCCAGGTAAACCGCCGACCATGCAAGTATAGATCCTTCAGCTCCAGCTGCCCAACAAAATCTCTGAAACTTGCCATCATGGCGCGATCAAAATTCAGGTTGTTTTTCTCCGAGGCTCGCAAGATCATGTTGAAGTCCCCAATTAAGAGCCAGGGCCCAGGGCACAGGCTTCTTCTGTCCAACAGTTCACCCAGAAACTTCAGCTTATCAGCACTAGACTGAGGCCCATACACTGCAGTCATCCACCAGGGCTCACATCCGACCATCCGCACCTCTGCATTCACTGAGAAAGTGTCGAAGGATAAGTGCCCCAACGATAGGACTGAGGAATCCCATGCCACTAGCACTCCTCCACGAGTCCCCTGAGCTGGGAGGAACGCGAACCCATCAAACACCGGCCCCAAGCATTGCATGACCAGGAAGGAGTCCACAGCCTCTAACTTGGTCTCCTGTAAAACCACCAAATTCACCTTCACCGAACCAACAAACACACGAACCGCGTCCCGCTTAACTGGGTCGTTCAACCCTCGCACATTCATACTCAAGATCTCTGGGCTTAGATCCATAGAAACGAAAAGACACCGATGAACAGACCGACTCCTACTGTGCAAGGACCGCGATCCCACGATCCATCCCCGCTCCCAGATCCTCCGGCATGGTCTTGCCAAAGATAGCAGCCATGACCCTGATGTGTCTCTCCCGTACCGGCGAGTCGAACAGCTTCCTGAACTCCGCAACAGCTTCCTCACTCGCCTCCAGCCCCGCGTTCTTGATTCCGAGCGCCTTGAGAAGCGCCAATTCAGCAGCCGACGCCTTGCCGGTCTTGCGCGGCACCGGGGTCAACGCCGGAGCTGCAGCCGCTGCGCGAGTAACCCTACGAGGCGTATCCAGGGCCAAATCCTTCCTCATCGCCTCAGCAGACTCGATCTCCCTCAACAATGGCGGCGCCAGTTTCTTTAGAATCGAGGCACAGAACCTGCGCATGCGTCCTAAAGCAGCTGCCTCTTGGGCCGCCATTCTTTCCTTGGCAACCGAATCCAAGACCACTCCCCGCATATTCTCATCCGGCCCAATGAAAGAATCCACCGGCCCAACCGAACCATTCACCGAGCACTGCTGCTGAGATAGAAACCCCTCATCCGAGCCCGGCCCATCCTTCCTTGGCACCGTGGCCCCCAAAATGGGCGGGAAAGTGACACCCTGGCCCTCACTCAGTGAGATACGAACAAACTGCTCCGCTTCCTCGTCCACCTGTCCAATCAACGGACTCCTGTCATTAAGGCTGGCCCGCGCTTGGCCCTCGGATCCCGAAGCCTCCAGCGAAGCCTCCAGCGACTCCTCCGCGCCAGGAGAAGAAGCTGTCTCGGCTCCATCCGCCTGCAGACACGGCTGGGAGGCTTCCACGTCGCCCAAAATTTCCCCAACGGCCTCCACGTCCGGCCCAGTCTCCCGTAATTTGAAATGGTCCAAGCGCTGGTCGCCACTACCTGACACAGCCTCACCAATCCCCAGCCCTCCCAGCAAGATTGGGCCAGGGGGATGTCTCTCCGACCCGACAAGATCAGCCTGCCCCCTTCCAAAAGCAACCGACTCTGCCAGCTCCTGGACCCCAACACGACCATCTCCCAGCACGAACCGATCCTCCTGTGGCACCGCTCCTTATGGCTCCAAGTGTGGTAGCCTCCATGCCACCGCACGGCCACCACCGCCGCCCTGAGAACCGGCGGCGCCGCCGCCCCTGCCGTCCGGCACACCGGGCACCCAACGCAGCGTGCGTGAGGTCCAGAACCCCTCGCCAGCACCCGCGCCCCCTCTAGCTTCACGATCCGGCCACCGACCATGCCTACGATCCGGCGCACTCGAACTCCCATCCTCCGGCGCCTCAATCCGCACGAACTCCTCAATCCTGGAAACATGGATGAGAACGTCGTACTTCAACAAACCAAGCTCAAGATCTCTCCGCGCCGGCCGAGATGAACTGCTGGCTTCCGTCGACCGCCGCGGCTCCGGCACCCACAGCTCACGCCTAGGTGGAATACCCTCCGGATCCGAGGTCCACGCCTCCACTCTGAAAATCCCCAAGTCCGACCTGCTCGCCGTCTCCGGTGCCAAACCATCCAAGGCACAAGAATCACCAACAAGCTGCTGCACCACTTCCTTGTCCCACGCGTGCGCCGGCACTCCTTCAACTGCAAGCGACACCCTCGATCTCATGGCAACGTGACTCGCCGGGCCTGCCGTGTCCACTGCCGGAAATACAGAGTGAAGAACGCGAACGGCAGCGATGGCCTCCTGGCCACCCTCTCCAAGAACTCCGGCGCGGCGAAAACGATCAAGAAATCCTCCGGCTTGAACCGGTGCACGGTGAACGCACCCCGCGACACGCCTGCCCTCAGTACCAGAGCATCCTCCACCTGCTCTCTCGACACATGTGGCCGCGAGCCACCCACATATGCGACCAACGCACACTCCAACCTGCGCTCCATGTCCTCCACACCCTGCGACCGACGAACCACGCAAGGTGCCCAAACCCGCGGCGTCTCCCAGCCCGGCCGAAGCCTTGACTCCTCCCCGCCTGAGCCCACAGAGGCCTCCCGCTCGGGCGGGGGCAGCGGCGCCGGCGCAGCAGGCGGCGACGGTCCCTGGACCACACGCACCGCAGGCGTGCGACGACCCGGCGCACCAGGCTGCTGAGCAGCAGGCGCACCCCGGTCTCGCCCACCAGGCGGCGTGTTCCCACGGCGACCTGCCAGCCGCCGATCCACCAACGCGATGGCCCGACACCGAAGCTCCTCCTCTGAGTCCGGACTGCGCGGCCGCTTGCAGCCGCCAGACCCATGACCCTCTTCGCCGCAGCGGTAACATACCTGCTCGAACCAGCACTCCCGCTTCGGGTGCCCAGGCTTGAGGCACTTGAAGCAGCGCCCCGCCATGGAAGGTGAGACCGGCCGCGCCACCGGCGAGCCCCGGCCCTGCTGTCGCCGGAGACTCTTCCTCCGTCTCCACTTCGCCTTCCTCGACATCTTCGGAACCACCCACTCCAACCTGTCATGCACCCTTCGACCGCCCTCCACCGCCGCCGGGGGCGCCACCTCGCCCGAGCTCCCCTGCCTGGACGAGGAGCTGGAGGATCCTCCGGACAGCCCCAGCCCCGAGACCACCGGCCGCTCGGACGAGGACATCGCCGGACTAGGCGGCTCCAGCTGCCCCATCGCCGCCGCCGGCGCCACGCCGCGCGCTCGCTCCCTCTCTCTCACTCATCTCACTGATTTCCCGCAATGACATGTTTAAAACGTCACTTTTCATGTCGAGTGCCATTTTTCTCTCGTTCCGTATACCCTTGATAAATAGAAGACAGATGCTCCACTATTTCAGAAAGGAGAGGATAAAGAGCACATGAGCAGCCAAAACTTACACCAAGCTCTCCCACATTTTTTTAAAGAAGACTCCAAGGAGCAAAACATAAACGTCAAGGAGAGTGTTGTAGTAGCAAAGAGTAGAGGAGAGCCAAGATCTCATAGTCTGGGCTTCAATTCATAGGTTTCTCAATCTCACCGCTAAAAAATGGGAATGGGAGGCTACGGAAATTTGGTCTGCATCCTCACATGAAGAGGCACACCTCTTTCTATGCCTTGACTTGCTGGAGGATAATTTTCTGCGATGAACCTGACACTCTAAAGGAGGCATCGACAACATCGTGGCGAGAAGGCACTAGTGTCCCACCCTCTTGCGCGATGTTGACCTGTTTGATATTCGCAGCGCGTTGGGTAGCATTCCAGTGTCCCAGCATGGCGAGTATCGTTACCACCGGGAACGTACATGGAGACAACGCGTCACGCAATTTGACACCAAGTGACAATCGGTCAACTCTTGGTCACGGTGGTCACCTGGGACGGCCGCAATGGCGCCCACTCGCGCTCGGACATGGGACATCCGGGGCATGGCCCCGTTGATGGCCTCCTCCAGCCGCAGGAGACCGAACATCCTGTACTTGGGCCGCTCTGGGAAGCTCACGACATGTCCAACCCGCCGGAGCGGGACGGCCTTGCCGGCGTTCCTCGGCGCTCGCTCCGATTCAGCGACTTGTCCAGCAGGAGGAGGAGGCTGGCGCTGCGGAGCCCTCCAACGCGCGTGCGGCGTCCGAAGCCGAGGATCCGGTGGATACGAGGTCCGGGACTCCAGCTTCGTCGGCGGGGGCAGGGGAAAGGGCAATCGTTGCGACAGGGGAGGAGGAGGGTGTTGAACACATGTACTCTGTCACGTTTATATCAGTTTTACCTAGTAATGTATTAGGGAGGTTAGTGCCTGATATTTAGGATCGCACGATGTGCGCCTCTGTACTCTTATGATGTAACCCGCTCGACATGCAATGCAATCCAACATTCTCTCCGTTCTGTTTGGTATCAGGGCCTAGCGCTCCTCCCTCCTCTCCCCTCCATGGCCGAAACCTCCCCTTCCTCGGCGACGGCCATCGTGCCGGCCACAAGCAGCTCCTCCTTCCCCAACCTCGACACAGACCCACACACCCCTCTTCTCCAAAACCGGTCAAACATGCCTCGTGCTCCTCCCACTCCCCTCAATTTCGACGGCTTCGCCGATCATCTCCGAGTCATCCCCACCACAACCGCCCCTCCGGCCCTCGTCTTTCCCTCCCAAGCTGCACCAGCCCCCTACTCCCATCCAATTCTGGACGTTCAAATCCACACTTACGTCAAGTTCCAGGTCGATTCCACCGGGGCAAATTTCTCGAAGTGGCGCTAGATCTTCAAGTTTCTCCTCACCATGTACAAGGTCTTGGACCATGTCACCAAGGGCTCTGTTCCTCGCGATCCCGATGATGGCTGGCGTGATGTCGACATCCATATCAGCTTTGGTTCATGGCAACCCTCAGTGATGATGTGTACCGCCTTGTGCACGCCCCCGACGGTCTGGCGTGCACCACCTGGGCTCGACTCCATCGATTCTTCCTCGACAATCAGTCCACCCGGTACCTCTACCTCAGCAAAGCTCTTCGCACCACCACCCGCGGAGACATGTCCATCGCGGCCTACGCCAGCCGGCTTCAATCTATCGCCGACGATCTGGACGCCATTGGGCGCCCTGTTGACGACCAGGACCTCGCCCTGCAATTCGTTGATGGGCTCGAGCGCCGGTACAAGCTCCAGAGAGAGATCTTGAAGAACGCCATGCCTTCCTTCGCGGATGCCACCTCGCGTCTGCAGCTGGCGGAGGCGTCTGGCGAGGATGACGACGGCGCGCAGGTCTACGCTGCCCACCACTCCGGTCCGACTGGCACCACCGGTGGGCGCGGCGGTGGACATGGAGGCCAGCAGCCTCGGGTTCTCGGGGTCAGCCCGAACTATCGGGGGAAGAATCCCATCCCCGGCTTCATCCACGGTGGCGGGCAAGGAGGCCAGCAGCAGCAGCAGCACCAGGGCGGTCACCACCAGGGCGGGCGCGGTCGTGGCTCCCAGAGCCACCCCTCGACGGGCACTCGCGACTACGGGGGCGCGGCGACGGCCACGCCTCACAGCAGCAGCCCTGGCTGGGCTATTTTGCCCCCATGGGCGCGCCCTTCCCTCCCGCTCGCCCCTCCTGGATGCCTTCGAACGCCGCCGGCGTGCTTGGCCCTCGGCCAGGCCCGCACTCTCAGGCATACCCCGTCATGTATTCGGGACACACGCCGACGCCTCCCTACTCCGGGCCACCACCGTCTGCCTCGCCATACAGCTTCGACCACGCCGCCATGATCCACGCCGCCATGAGCAACGGCCAGTACCAGCAGCAGCCTGAATGGATCGTGGACTCCAGAGCCTCATCGCACGTCACCGGTAAGACGGGTAACTTGACCTCTTTGCACTCCAACTTAGGCAGTAATTCTCGGTATATTATTGTTGGCAATGGGTCGAAACTCCCTATTCTTGCTGTAGGATCTGTCCAGATATCATCCCTTCCTCTACTTCTTCAAAATGTCCTTGTATCACCTCACATAGTTAAAAATTTAATATCCGTCCGCCAATTACTCGTGATAATTTTGTCTCCATTGAATTTGATCCATTTGGTTTTTCCGTGAAGGACCTAGCAACCAAGACACTTCCTTTTCGCTCCAATAGCGACGGCGATCTCTACCCCTTCTTCGGCACCAAGACACCTCCACACGCCACCTACATCGCCACCACCGGAGACCTATGGCATCAGAGGCTCGGTCACCCCAGCAAATCATCATTGTCGCATTTATCATTAGATTTTCTTTCCACATGTAATAATGTAGCCGCTAGGAGCTCTCCTCTATGCGAGGCCTGTCAGCTTGGTCGCCAACCACGCCTCCCCTTCCCTACCTCCACATCACGCACTTCCGCTGCTTTCCAATTTATTCATTGCGACTTATGGACATCCCCCGTTGTTAGTTTCTCCGGCTACAAATACTACTTGGTTGTACTAGATGATTTTACTCATTATTCATGGACCTTCCCTTTGAGAAATAAATCGGATACATGCTCCACCATTCAGCGTTTCTTTCAGTTCGTTCTCACTCAATTTCATGTCACTATTCAATGCATGCAGTGTGATAATGGTGGTGAATTCCTCACTAGTGCCCTCCGTGAATTCTTCGCAAACCATGGTGTCTCCTTCCGCCTATCCTGCCCCACACCTCTCCCCAAAATGGCAAAGCTGAACGCCTTCTCCGTACCACAAATGATATCATTCGTACACACCTCATTCACGCCAAACTCCCCCTCCCTTCTGGGCCGAAGGGCTCCACACCGCCACCCATCTCCTCAACCTCCGTCCCTCTCGCGCCATCTCGCATAACACACCCCACTTCCTCCTCTACGGTGTTCATCTGGATTATGCTCATCTTCGCATTTTCGGGTGTTTGTGCTACCCCAATCTCTACGCCACCACGGATCACAAGCTATCCCCCCGTTCCACCCGGTGTGTTCCTCGGTTACCCTCGTGAGCACAAGGGGTACATATGCCTTGACTTGAAATCCCGCAAAATCATTGTGTCTCGGCATGTTATTTTTGACGAGCAAACATTCCCTTATTTTTCTGGCTGATTGCAGCTCGCCAGCCACAGAAAATCCGGCTGCAGACCCGCCTGACGCCATCTCCTCCGGGATCCGAACCAGATCTTCCTCGTACGCGCTAGGCATCGCGCCAGCCAATCGGCTGCTCCACCTGCGCCCGCTGGCCCCGCTGCTCCACCTGCCGCGCGCACCACACGGCCCACCACTGCCCCCGCCCAACCAACGACGCCCCCGCCCGCAATCATCACGCCGACATCCCGCACCAATCCCCAACAGCCTGGCCCACCACCAGCTCCGCGGCCCAATCCCCGCTCGTGTCCCGCACGAGCGCATCCGCCTCGCGTCCCGCGTCGCCTGCGCTGTCCCCCCTAGCGTTGATCCCACGCCCGCCTCGTCTGCCGTGCTGCCCACGGCGTGCGTCACCCAGCCCCATCTCCTCCCACCCAACTCAATACCGATACAGCCACCCGAAAATCAACACAGGATGTTTACCAGGGGAAATCTGGGTATTTCATGCCTAAACAAAATTTCTCTCTCACTTCTACCACCACAGCCATCTCTCCCATTCTAGCCACTTACTGATCAGCTTTGAAAGACCCAAATTAGCACAATGCTATGCTTGATGAATTTACTGCACTAATGCGGAATCACACTTGGTCTTTAGTTTCTCGTTCTGCAGGTGTCAATGTGGTGACAGGCAAATGGATTTTCCGCCATAAATTCAACGCTGATGGCTCTCTTGCTCGTTACAAAGCTCGGTGGGTTGTGCGTGGTTTTACACAGCAGCACGGTGTTGATTATGATGAGACCTTCAGTCCTGTTGTGAAGCCCGCCACTATTCGCCTTGTGCTCAGTCTTTCCACCTCTCACTCATGGCCCATTCATCAGAGGGATGTCAAGAATGCTTTTCTCCATGGTGATCTCCAGGAAACGGTATATTGTGAGCAACCCTCTGGCTTTATTGACTCCTCTCACCCCACACATGTGTGTCATTTGCGAAAATCTTTGTATGGTCTCAAACAAGCACCCCGCACTTGGTTCCATCGCTTTACCACGTTCATATCTTCCATTGGTTTTTTTGGCTTCCAAGAGTGATTCCTCATTGTTCATCCTTAAACATGGCTCTTCTCTCGCATATTTACTTTTGTATGTGGATGACATTATTCTTACCGCCAACACCACCACTCTCCTTCACTCCATCATTAATTCGCTTAACCGTGAGTTTTCTATGAGTGATCTTGGAGACATTCATCATTTTCTTGGCATTAATGTGCACCGCACAGGGCTGGTCTTTTTCTTTCGCAACAACAATATGCCTTGGAAATTCTAGAGCGAGCCAACATGCTTAACTGCAACCCCATACCCACACCCAGTGACACCAAATCCAAAATTTCTGCCCACGATGGTTCTCGCGTGAGTGACCCCACACTTTATAGGAGTCTTGCCGTGCTCTTCAATATCTCACACTCACTCGCCCCGACATTTCATATGCCGTTCAGCAGGTGTGCTTGTTCATGCATGATCCTCGAGAGTCTCATCTTCAGCTTGTTAAGCGCATTTTGCCCTACACCAAAGGGACATCTCATTTCGGCCTCCAACTGCATCGGTCTTCTACTCAGGAGCTTGTTGCCTATTCCGATGCTGATTGGGCCGAGTGTCTTGACACTCACAAATCTACATCAGGGTTCTGTGTGTTTTTGGGCAGCAATGTGACTCATGGTCCTCTCGTCGGCAGCACACAGTGTCATGATCAAGTGCGGAGGCAGAATACAGGGCGGTGGCCAATTGCATTGCCGAATCTTGATGGCTGCGGCAACTTTTGCATGAACTACATCATCCTCCAAGCCGGGCCACCATTGTATATTGTGACAACATCAGTGCTATGTACATGTCCTCCAATCCGGTTCAACACCAATGAACCAAGCATGTCGAGATAGATCTTCACTTCTTTCGTGACAGGGTCGCCCTTGGAGAAGCTCGAGTTCTTCATGTTCCCACGAGCTCTCAGTTCGCCGACATCTTCACCAAGGGGCTGCCCACCAGTGTGTTCCAAGACTTTCATTCCAGCCTTAACGTCGCCTCCAGCGTCGTTCCGACTGCGGGGGGCTGTTGAACACATGTACTCTGTCACGTTTATATTAGTTTTACCTAGTCATGTATAGGGAGATCAGCTTCAGTACTACAGAGTATCACCGATGACTAGGGACTAATCGTGATTTCGGAAGGAGCCCGTCTCCCAACCCCCAACCCTAGCCCAACGCACCCCGTCTCCCAACCCTCCCGCCGCCGCCGCCGCCGGCAGCGCCACCGGGGCAAAGATCTCGGGCGTGGCGGCGGCGGGGGCTTTCCCTCGTGACGCGTCGGGAACGGCGGCCATGGAGCCTCTCACCCGCGGCGGCGGCCCTTCCGCCTCCCGGGGCGGCGACGGTCGGACGAGGATGGAGGGGCGCGGCGGTCCTCCCGGGGACGATGCTGCGGGCTGCGGCCTCCCCGCCTAGCGGCGGCGGCCGTCCCCGCCTGGCGGCGGCGGCCCTCCCGGGGGCGATCCAGGTGCGGGCTGCGGCCTCCCCGCCTCCCATCGGCGGCATGCCGGTGGTGGTGACTGGTGGTGGCGGGCATCGCCTTTCCCTCCGCCTCTCGCCGGTGAGGGGCGATGATCTTGGGCTTCTCCCGCGGTACGAGGACGCCTAGGGCAGCAGCCTTGGGTTCGACGGTGGAGGTGACCCTCTTCTTCGCCGGAGAGGATCGGCCTGCGGTTGGTGGTGGTGGATCTATTGATCTCTCACCGCGTTCCGGCGGCGAGATGGAGGTGCTTGGAAGCCGGCGATGGTGTCGCCGGTGGAGGGTTGGAGTGGCCAGCCCAGGGTGGTCGCCGACGTGGGGGTCCGACCTGAATAAAGGCGGCGGTCCTAGGGCCTCTCTTGCGTGAAGAGAAGGACCTACCGGAGGCCTGGACTCGTGATCTGGCCGGAGTGTTGAGTTCCGGAAGGCTCCACCGGCGAATGTAACAGTGCTTTTGCCTGGAGTTTGCTGGATCGGTGGTATTCGGTCGTGCGCACCCATGCTTTTATTCCGACCGATTGGTTCTGGAGGGAGCGGCGCGAAGCTCTTTTTCTGTGTTGACATCAAGTGACTATGGATCCATGATGAAAGTCGGAAGAAGAGAATTTCATGAAGGCCGGAGGGGAGGACTAGCTAAGGGAGGTTCAAGTCTCCGCGCTGTTGAGGGACTTGCTTGGTGTTCCGGGCTTCACAGCAGCGGTATGAAAGTGGGGGCGACAACACAGGTGAAGTTCAGAGTCCTACCTTTCAGGGTGAAAACCCAATGTCTGGCCTTAATTGGTTGTGCCTGGCAATGACCTTCTTGGAGGCATTGTTTTGAGAGCGGGGACTATCTTCAGGGTGAAAACCTAAGATCTTTGATCGGGCGACGACGGTGTTAGAACACTGTTCCTTTCTTGGAGGCGTCGTTTTTGGAGAGTCTGTATTTCAGGTGTTGTCTTGGCGATGGATGTATTGCTGTTGTTAGGCCCGAGATACTGTAGCGGGACTTTTGTTTTTTAGTTTTCTTTTCCTTTTTTTCTGGCTGTGTGCATCCGTAGTGCCATTAGGGTGGTGCGTTGTTGCAGAGGCTGGGTGTAATTGGTATCTTTTGATATTAATATATTCCCTTTATCGAAAAAATGTATAGGGAGATTAGTGCCTGATATTTAGGATCGCACGATGTGCGTCTCTGTACTCTTATGATGTAACCCGCTTGACATGCAATGCAATCCCAACATTCTCTCCGTTCTGTTGAGGGGATAGGCGGCTTGCACTGTACGAGACATTGAGGAATACTATGAAGCTTTTTTTTTTTTACTCCGGGAAGATGAAGCTTGAGTGTGGCCAGACTGGGAGCGAGGAAGTGGTCTATTAGCTGGTGCAGGTCTTTTTCTTATCTCCACAACATTATACTGATTTTGGATAGTTCCTTGGAAGGCCAAAACATCGTTAAAATCCAACACCTGTTGAAATAGCTTAGCCAAGAAAATACTACCTCCATCCCAAGGCTTAAGACCTATATTTTTTTTTCAGAAAGTCAAACTATGCTAAGTTTGACTAAGTTTTTATAAAAAATTATTAACATGTTAAATAAAAAATTAATATTATTAGATAGATAATGAAATATATGTTCATGTGTTATCTACAAAATATCATATTTATTGATAGATTATTCTAAAATTTTGGTCAAACTTTACTTGCTTTGACTTTTTAAAAAAATATAAGCCTTAAACTTTGGGATGGAGGTAGTAGTAATTAAAAAACAACTCACTTAAGGAGGTGGCTTAGCCAAGAAAAGTTATTTTTTATTTTAAAGACGTGCGTGCGCACGTACTAGTACGGTCCAAAGGGCCGAGCTGGATCTCCGTTTGGACTGATGGGTATTCATTAAAAAAAAAGGACTGATGGGTATTCATGAGGAAGCTTAGGTGATGTCAGTTTCGCAAATCAGGTGGGATTAACGCCGTTAATTGTGGCCGTCTGTCTGCTTTGGAAAACATGCAAAAGAAAGTCTCCGAAAGCATAGGAGCACTCTTCTGATAAATTTACCCCAAAATTACTTCTCTGGAGGAAAATTGAGATATTGAGGAATCTGGAGGGATACAGGTAGGCTTGGAAACTTTTTTCTTCAGGCATCTAGAAACTTCTAGAGGGTTCTTAAATTTGCCTCATCATATGCAACAATCTGTCCATAAGTCAAGGTTTTCAGGTTTGACCATGTTATGCGACTGCTCCTGTCCAAGCCGATGTGCGATCCCGGCCACATCGGTGGCCCACCCAGCTTACGCCCCGCCCATCATGCCCAGCTCAGCCCCTCCCGCCTCCACGACCACGTCCGTGCAGGTATGCGGTATGCGCATGCGCCCCGTGGTCGCCCGCTTCTCACTAATCACTATAACATGATTCTTAATCTCAACTCTCAAGAGATGCATGTAAACTATGATGCACAACATACGGAATAGATTATCAACTAGCAAAAGTGCCCGTGCGTTGCACCGGGAGAAAACTAAGCGTTCTACAGTTCAATTTTATTAGGGTATTATGTATTTTTTTTAAAAATACTTTGACTGTTCATTTGATGAACAAAACCTTTAGAATTTTTTATTATTAGTCTAATAATATAATTTTTTTGTCATATATATGTCATATTTTTATTGACCAAATTAATGGTAGAAAATACAAAATATATCTGGCGTTTTCAGTTGCGTCCGGATCCACCAGAGCGTGGAACGTTCTAGAGATGAGAGAGGAGGCATCTCATGAAAAACCAATCTAAGGTTTTGTTCGTCTGCCTCGTCTCCGTTGGCCTTGTGTCCTTGGAAGTGCGCCAGACCACGATCTCTCATTGGCGAGATGTTTCAATTCTTTCTTTTAGGTATTTGCAGTGTCTTCTTTAAGATGGTGATGTGGCGGCTCCATCCTAAATCATAGTAATAAGGTTCTCCTCGCTCTATCCCTATTTCGGCGATGCATCTAGGACCGGTGGAGGGCGTGTGGAGTTGTCTTTTCGGCGGATCTCCTGGGATTCGGTCGGTTATCGTGTTAGTTGGTGTTGTTGCAAGTTTGACTCTTCTGATCTATTGTTTCATATTTGATGATGGTTGTTTCCCTGGTGTACTGATTCTTTTGGTCATTAGCACAATGATTTATCTATACTCCTATATAGTGTGCGAATATCCAATCACGTAGGCCGTTGGATCGTTCCAATCAAACGGCTCACATTTGCTACCTTTAAGTAGATAGCTTCGTGGCAATATGTATGCCGTCCGATAGGCCAATCTAACGGCCAGCAAAGAAGGGATTCGCTCACCCACCTCTACCCTGCCACCTCTCTAGATACTTCTATATGGTCGTGGTTCTGCCAGGCTCTCCAGAAGTTTCTCTACATCACGTGAGCGAGACCAGATGCAGTACTACAGTAGCAACCCAGCAGTCAACATTTGTTTGCTAGCGACCAGGAAACACGAAGACAAAAAAGGCATGCAGCCTAGGTACATGAGCGGGGATAATTGATTGGATGAGAAAGGGCAACTAATAAAAAAAGTTAAAAAATGTATAATTACATGGAGGCGATTGTATGTTCTTTTACGAACCTGCAAATGTGTACAACTAACTCTGATCCAATATATTTGTTCAAAAATAAGTGAATCTATAATATAAGACATGTTTACATATACATGTATTTTTAGATACGTATTTTAGACCGGATGGAGTATTATTTTATTTTGGATACGAAGGGGTAAGGCATTGATGTTTCTTCTTTTTAATAGAATGATGATCCGTGCACTTATTTTTCATTACTGAGCGTAGCGACTCTCACTCATCATAGTAAAAAAGCATGATGCTTACAATTTAGTATTTTTTTTTTGATAAAACAAATCAATATTTATGTTCACGCGTTTACTTTCACAAGAATTCCGTGTGATTATCATACTGTCTATGCATGCGTTAGGAGAAAGCACTTATGTATTCAACTTGTATTTGTCTCATCATGCGAAGCATGTACCCTTAACTAGTATGTGTTTAGTACAACAAACTCTACTACGACAAGCTTTGACCAATTGTAGTGAGGGAAGGGCGAGGAAAGTGGCGCGCCTTCAGCTCGCTCTAGTGCTTGTAGTCTTTGATAGATGATCCAATAATCTATTTTTAATTTGTTTAACTTTTAGAGCTCTTTATAACGTTGTTGATTATTAATAGATTGGTGGATTTTTCCCCGAAGAAAAACCCCATAAGATCGGAATAAAGAATGGTAAATGAGTGGCCATTTTTCTTTAAAAAAAGCAGAGCTACGTGTATCAAAGAAAGTGCAAAAATTGCTAGCTATCGCAACATTTCTCGTATTTAGGTACTCTAGATATACGAATTATCAATTTGTCTATTAAAGTTGCGCATAATATGAAGTCACAAACAACATCAACAAATTTAATCGTTTAATATAAAAACCCTAAAACGTCACAACAATTATCTACTTGATCATACTATACATAGAAAGTAAGAGATCGCTAGACTGTGGAAGTACATATATTCTAATTTATTAACTGAAAAAGGGAAGTATGATTCTGTACTAAAGAAAAGATTTCTCGCCCTATGCCAAAGAGTTTGATTTCTTCATCACAGGTAGGATCCATATCAATCAACACATTATCTCTCACATCATACTACGCCCGAACTTAGGTAGCTCCGGGGCCACTATATTTCCAGATTGATTCACATTTGCAATAGAAAAGCTCGGCATCAATTTAATCAGAGCTCTAATGTCTTGTACAGTCCCAGATATAGCTGACTTAGAGGAATTTTTTTTTTTGAAAGGTGACTTAGAGGATTCAGCTATACTGAGTTCAAGCACTGCACATTCATAAAGCCATAAAAATTATTCATCAGAGATGCATTATAGCTGCTCGATGGAGGATCTCCCGGAGCCTTGCTTGTTGTGCAATGACGAGTCAATGAACTAAACCGTCGCTATTCTGGATGTAGAAGCCCCAACTTCCCAGACCAGTAGAATACTGAAGGCACCGTCTGCGCTAATCTTCAGAAAACAAGTGGCCTGCACCATGAGCTTCCAACGGAGGAAGTGACACGCCATATCCACATTGTTCTGTATCTTCTGCTTTCCCCATCTTTCTCGTTAGTTCACCGCTCCAAGAGGGTATCAGTATCACAGCTCCTCATATCAATCATCTACGCATCAATGATAGGCACCTGCTGGTGCAGCTGTGCAGCATGAAAAGGATGCAGACGAAGGCGCCTGCCTGCTCTATGACCTCCAGCCGCCAGCCATGGCAACTGACTCCCCTGTTCCTGATGTTCCTCCCGAATCCAGTAACTCCCTGCGTTTTTCTTTACCGACAAACCTCTCCCTCTCTCTGACCAGATCGAGACCTGCCGGCGCTCCTATCCCGGCCGGCTGCGGCGCATAAAATCTCCTGAACCGCACGGGAGTTCATATAGAAGACGGAGAAGAAGGCTCTCCTCGAAATCCCGCTCTTCCCCGGGCCGCCTCGTCCCGTCCGTGTGACACCGAGCAAAGCGCCTCCCGCTGCCAGCCTCCCGCGGCGAGTTTAAACGATCAATTTGTTGGGAATTTTTGCTTTGTAGAATCGCACGCAGAGGGGAGGGGTCATATATATGAGCAGATTTTCGCGAGGAAGGAGCAAGAAATCCGGATTCGATTTTGTATGAATCGAAGATTGAGTTCGATACGAACTGGGTCTAGCTTTTTTTTTACACGACGGGAACAGAGGAAGGGTAGGCTGGACTACGGGTTGATATCCAGTTTTTCAGGGACTGCAGTGCAAATTGCCGGACGGACGACGGAACCCCTTTTTGCTTTATTATTAGGTATAGACTAGCAGAAGTGCCCGTGCGTTGCTACGGTGCGTCGTGACATTAATAAAAGTACCTAAACATAAAAAAGAGATTTAAAAGCTCCACTAAGAAAAACTGATAATTTATGAAAAACCTAAACACAAAGGATGCGTGTGTACATTCATGCGTCTTGCCTGCCGGTGCGACTCATAGATGGTTTATAGGGGTTTTGGTGGCGAAGCCTTGACAACTTTCCAACATGACAATTATTTTATATAAAAAATGTCAATTGTCACATAATTTTCAGTAAAAAAATAGCTTGGAAAATAATCTCTAATAAAATAGCACATACAATTAAAAATTGAACTTTGCATCCACACTCTTTTATTTAACTGCAAATTGAGTTGTCTTCAAAATAGAAAATGAACTGACTCCCATTCTTGTCCGAAGACCATGAAATGAAAGATCCAACGGCAAACTGTTTTTCCGTTTGTTTTTCTCAACCACATCCTTGCATGGGGGCACTGAACAAAAGGATTGCCATTTTCCACTGATAAGTTCAGAAAATATTCACAATACCACATCGAGGCATTATCGATTTGTTTCACAGCTCTGTAGTCGATTTGAGAACAACACCAGTCAACACTGTACTTTTCCACAAAAATAAAATACATGAATTGCTGCTACTTTATTGTAAATTTAGTTAAGTCTGATTTTCCATCGTCATCTTATTTTCCATCGTCAAATAGCTGTAAGCTAATCAGGATCTTCTAGATAAGAAGGCAGTCCTTGCTCAACCTCAGTACGCTAATAAATGTGGCACATTCAGTCAGCACATTACAGTTAGATATCAGAGCATTGCAGTGCTTTAGTGCTTCCTCCCTATACACATGATCGATTTATGCAAATAATAAGAAGTATACGCTGCCAAGCTCCAAGTTATCTATAACGTTTGTCAAGCAAATACATGGATCTTGCATTCTAATGAATGGGAAAATAAGTATGAGCGTTGAGGTTTGCCAATTACCACAAGATTTCCAGACCACTACTTTGTTTTCATCAACAGCAAGAGTGGGAGCCGAAATTGGCCTTCTCTAAGAAGAAGACTGACTCCTCATCTCCTCTAGTCATCCCTATTTTTTTTGTTCAAGTCCAAGATTTCGGAAAGATCACAACAATAGTAAAATTTATAGTGGAATGCACTCTCCTGAATTCAAGCATAGTTCTGTATCAAATAAAAATATTAACTTTTGAGTTTTCACTCCTAGAAACACATCAAGATGGAAGTATTCAACACTGTACTTCCCAGCAAAAATAAAAAAAACCATGAAGTGTTGCTCCTTTGTTGTCAATTTTAGTTATCTGCAAGTGTGGTTTTCCATTGTCAAATAGCTATAAGCTAATCAGGATCATAAGCATGCAGTCCTTACTCAACCTCAGTATACTAATCAACGTGGCATGTTCAGTCAGCAAATTAAGCATTCAAATTTTGTAGTCTGCGCACCAATATAGCAAACTACAACAAGAGCTTCAAACATTAATAAAATTCAGCAATGGACACCAGGTACGGTAAACTATGAGGTTTTACCTTATGATAGAAGATGGAGGGCCTCTTGGTTTACGCCTCACTGGTATTTTGCAGATTCAAGCTTCTTACTGCATCAAAAGTTTCCAGGTCAATTATAATGATACCTGGATTGGAATAAAATAGTATAGATGGTGTCAGACTCCAGGTCACTTTCAATAATGCCTGGATTTGAAATAAGCCTTCAAACTCCGAAAATCCAGAAAAGAAATCAAGTAGTATAATAATTTCCGCTCTGTGAGTAGTCTGATAGCTTCATATTTACACTGTAGCATCTGTTTTCGCGGTTCTAATTGTTCATAGATAAATCACATGAAAGCGAAAGCCAATATATCCATCATAATAATGATGAATTCACGGACAAAGAGTCAGCAGTGATAATCTGACAACAATAAGTTGTAGGGGGCAAATATTAGATCTATATTTGCTGCCCAGATGCCAAAGGCAGGACCAGAAGACCTGTACTAATATATGCCTGCATAAAGGTCATGAAAATAATCCAGTCCTTCATTTAATTCAGAGAGAAATTGGTCACCCCAAGAAAAGCAGGCAAACGAAGAGATCCTCAATTGTGCAGAGAGAGAGGCGCAGTTAACCCTGGTCATTGACGAATAGCATTGCAGAACCTCCCTGAGCAGGCATGGCCAGAGCACCGGACTCCAATTCCTTGCGCGTCGTATGTTACTGACAAATTTGACTGGCAAATTTGGTGCAGAGAGAAAGGGCGCAATTAGTCGTTTCAAGCAGAGCTCCTTGGCTGCATGAATCGAGTTGACTTCTCGTCGTTACCTGCAGAGGACACCGGGTTGAGGACCAACTCCAGTCTCCAGAACGGCCTTGTCGGAGGGAGGCGCTCTGGCTTCAGACAACGAAATCCACGGCGCGCTGGGTCTCCTTCACCAGCTGACGGTGCAGCGCCTCGCCAGCCTTCGGCGCCATGGCAGCCGTGTGTGCCAGCACCACCTACGTGGAGGCGAAGAAGGCCCCGAAAGACAGATGCCGTCGCCCATCGATCTGGCCGGACACCGCGGCCGTCGATCTGCCCCCCAAACAGGGCGGAGACGCGGGAGGCCAGAGACGAAAGATCAGGGGATGGCCCCAAAGACCAGATCAGAGTTTGAAAGAAATCAGGAAGGATTCGATTTGATCTTCTCGAGTGCTCGTTTGATTTGACGCGTCTTGACCTCGCGACGTCCTCCTGTGACCTTCCGTCGTGGCGGAGCTTCCACAGCTCGCCGCCCCGATCTGAGGAGCCGATTCCAATCGAAATCGACAGGAAGGAAAGGAAGGGAGGGATAGATTGACGGCATTGTTCTGTATCTTCTGCTTTCCCCATCTTTCTCGTTAGTTCACCGCTCCAAGAGGGTATCAGTATCACAGCTCCTCATATCAATCATCTACGCATCAATGATAGGCACCTGCTGGTGCAGCTGTGCAGCATGAAAAGGATGCAGACGAAGGCGCCTGCCTGCTCTATGACCTCCAGCCGCCAGCCATGGCAACTGACTCCCCTGTTCCTGATGTTCCTCCCGAATCCAGTAACTCCCTGCGTTTTTTCTTTACCGACAAACCTCTCCCTCTCTCTGACCAGATCGAGACCTGCCGGCGCTCCTATCCCGGCCGGCTGCGGCGCATAAAATCTCCTGAACCGCACGGGAGTTCATATAGAAGACGGAGAAGAAGGCTCTCCTCGAAATCCCGCTCTTCCCCGGGCCGCCTCGTCCCGTCCGTGTGACACCGAGCAAAGCGCCTCCCGCTGCCAGCCTCCCGCGGCGAGTTTAAACGATCAATTTGTTGGGAATTTTTGCTTTGTAGAATCGCACGCAGAGGGGAGGGGTCATATATATGAGCAGATTTTCGCGAGGAAGGAGCAAGAAATCCGGATTCGATTTTGTATGAATCGAAGATTGAGTTCGATACGAACTGGGTCTAGCTTTTTTTTTACACGACGGGAACAGAGGAAGGGTAGGCTGGACTACGGGTTGATATCCAGTTTTTCAGGGACTGCAGTGCAAATTGCCGGACGGACGACGGAACCCCTTTTTGCTTTATTATTAGGTATAGATTAGATGTGAGCGGTGCCTGTCACTAACAAAAATGACTTTACTGCACAAAGGTTCTCTTGCTACTACCTCTATACCGGATTATTAATCCTGCACTATGCATAGATCAGAAATTTGACCAACTTAATATTTCCATATTTATATATTACAAAAACTATCATTAGAAACTTCGGATATTATATTTTCTAATAACATAATTTTTATATTATAAAATTTATATTACGTTGATTAAATTGATGATGTAGCGATACGCGTAGACTTATAAAACGGTATGGAGGGAGCAGTTTCTTGAATATTTAGAGAACCAAGGGAAGTATATATTTGTCTTCGAAAGTGATATGAGCAGGTATTGCCATAGAACATGCTTTACTCTGCTGCGAACTACTCAAGGCAATGACCTGCAAAAAAACATCACTTTCACATGAGATTGTCATTTATCTCTCCTTCACCACGCTCTTGATAAATAGAAGATCGATGTGATATTCTTCCAAAAAAGAGGAGGATATATAAAGAGCACATGACCAGCCATACATTACACATCTCTCCCTTAGACAAATGAAAGAAGATTCCAAGTAGGGAACAAAGGAGGATAGTAGCAAAGACTAAACGAGAGCCAAACATGGGAACGGGACACAACGGAATTTTTGTCTGTAGGAAGTCAAATTAACCAAGCGGCGCCTTGGCTTGCGATGAACGAGGTATTTCTTACTCAGAATATCGTCGAGGGAAGGAAATCACTGGTCTCTAATCTGTGTGTTGTCAAGCTGTTTGATATCCTCCAATCGTTGGTGGTGAGGTGATGACGAAAAATTACTATAGTCTAGTTGGCACATCGAGACAGCTTGTCAGTGGAATTGACAGCGCTTCACAATCGTGTAACTTTTTTTCTTTTTCTTCAACTGTTAC
Organism: Lolium rigidum; assembly: GCF_022539505.1. Lineage (NCBI taxonomy): Eukaryota > Viridiplantae > Streptophyta > Magnoliopsida > Poales > Poaceae > Lolium > Lolium rigidum. The sequence continues at coordinate 278,477 of NW_025899830.1, forward strand.
ATGCAGCAATTGATGACATAAATTGACTATTTACTGTCAAAGTTCTTGTAATAGGAATCACTAGCCCGAAATTTTATCTCCAAAACAAAAAGTTTCAACGGATCTTTCACGTAGGTAAAATTAGCTACTCGCTTTGGCCCTGAATATTTGTCGGGAGTAGTTACATTACTCACACTAATAGTTGTATGCACAACGTTGCATGTTCACTCTTTAAACCTCTATAAGCAATTGGTCAGTTGTTCCTATCAAACAAACCTTATCAAAGTGATGATGCCTGATCAAGTTGTGTGGCTGGTGTTAACATTATGTCCGACTTTGTTCAGTTTGCATATCCCCCTATTTTAGATACAAATGAAAGATTATTACCTATCGATTTCAGTGGTGCTCATAGCTAAGGAGAATCATTTTACCACAAAGAGACGTTTTTACTAATTTTTTAAAAACTCAAGGACGTGATTGGTAGCCTGCATGGAGTCCAGCTATGCCCGGCGAAGCCAAAATCGGGGTGATTGGATGCATGCACATCTTACTTGGCCGCGCTATCCTGAAGCTTAAAGCACCCTACAGCCAAGCCTGCTAGGAACAACTAAATCAACCATTTCATGGAGCCACCGTCGCAAAAGCTAATATTCGGAATGTAGCGTACGAGCTGATGCAAACCATGGAGGTAGCGCAAGCTAGCGCGCTGCATTGAAATTGTGGTGGGAGAACTTTGGTCACCATCCGCCTAAAATCAGCCCTCTATTTGTACCCTTCACTCTCACCCATGCGAGCTTCTCCACCCTCAGAATTCCAAATCGACCATTTCACTCATGAGAGTTTCTCCACCCTCAGAATTCCATGGAAATGGCGGGAGCTTCTTCACGAGCTGCACCCACGAGTAAATTAGCAACGGTTGTTGGCGGCCAACCGATTTCTCCCTCTTGCTTGACCTATAAGCATGTGCTAGATGTTGGTAGATCTATAAGAACGTGCTAGATGTTGGTAGACCTGTATGGATTTGATGGTGCTTGTTGCTAGTGAGTGTATATTTAGGTGATACACAAGCAATTTTCATGCTTAACATTGTTCTCGCTAGCGATTTAGGTTATCTGCAAACAATTTTTTATGGTTACCATCGATCTTTCTAGCGATTTAGCTCACATTCTAGTGATTGTCATGATTACCGATGACCGATGTAGGATTTCAGATTCATGCTTACGATGTTAACCTATTTGTATGATATCATGCTAGCTAGCTCTCTCGATTTATTTGCTCCCTCGGTGTTGTTGTATGCGCTTAAACCCAATATGATAAGGGAACCTTCTCTATGAGAGTTTGTCCTGAATGAAATGGTTGAGCTCTTCAACACCGGGATCAAGTGTGACAATTGGTTTCCGAGAAAGACTCATGCAGCGTGTTTGCGATGATGTTCTTGACATCGCTAGGATCATAGTCACCACTACTCAGCTCTACAACCACCTTAGAAAGTGGAACATGATATGCAAGATTAGAGAGCAAAAAAATCATATTTTGTAAGGACACCATGACCATTAGGATGTATGATGATGAGAAGCTGATTAATTCGATAACATTGCACTATTCTATTTCCACTTGTTCATAGTCTACATATTGAGCTATATCTAGCACCCTATCTTGTCAATGTTAGATGTATCCAAAGCACGATGACTCCCTGAACAATCCCATTGTGAACTATGCTCGGATGAAGGCGATTCTCATGCCTAAGTATGTTAATGCCGACCAACTCTTCGATGCGCGCTTACCGATCCAAGCTATAGACTACCTTGTGGACAACAAAGATGAAGGTAGCAACTATACTGAGATGACAATAACTGGTAGAAGGTCCTGGCTGTGAAACCACTATTGTTAGTGCAACTAGTTTGCTGTGCATATGTTGTTTGATGGTGGTCATGATCTCTTGATGAGGTCATGTATATTTTGGGAGAAACTTGGATATGTTTGCATTAGTTAGGACGTGATGAAAACTGATGTCACGTCTGTAATATTGTGGGGGTGTTATATATTAACCAGTCTGATGATGAACTTATGATGCATTAGAACTATAATTGCTTATTTTGTGGTATACCAGTAATTAAGATAATTATTAGTTTGGACGGTACGTACTACTTAGTATCACCTCCTTTTGACAAATTTATTATATTTACTCCTTATTTGCTCTTTAGTATTAAATAATGAGTGTTGGATAGCCTCACCACTCTTATGTAAAAGGTTACCGCATCGGCTGCCTGCTTGCAGCCAATCACCTGCATTTGTTTTGTCTAGAATGAAAAAAAAGCAGCCAACCAAACACCCGGTCTCCCGTTCCTCTCTCATAATGCAAGAAAGTGGATTATGTGCAAGCAAATAAAATGAACAATATGAGCTCAATGGTGTTCAGATGGGACATATGATATGCCCATGCTCCAGGGAGCCCAAAAGTGCCTCAGTCAACCAATCACAACATCATGAAGGAAGATAAATATTTATTTTTCTAGGAAAGTGATGTCAGTAGGTGCATTGGCCACACAAAAATGATTTACTACTGAGCCGAGTTTTCAAGCCAATGGCATGCTCAAAACTACACTCTCCGTGTCGATTGTCATTTATTTCTCCTTCACGTGTCCCTGATAAATAGAAGGTGTGATACTCTTCCAACAAGTAGAGGATAAAGAGCACACGAGCGTATGAGTAATTGGAAAAAGAAAGAGCACACCAACAACCATAGCTTACACCCCGCTCCTTCAGACAAATGAAAGAAGACTCCGATCCAAGGAGAAAAAGAAAAGGGTGCCAAAACTTCAAGTAGAGTGTAGTAGCAAAGAATAGAGATGAGAGCCAAGATCCTGGTGCTTTGTAGTGCTTAATTAATTCGTTTTCTAGCGCCAAAAAATAGGAATGGGAGGCTACAGAATTTCAGCATGTCACAAGAGATGCCTACGATGCGGTGGCTCGAGTTGCCGAAGCAGACTGGCCTGCAATGGACCGGACAGTCAACATGAATTACCGAGAACATCTTAGAGAGAACGAAGGCACCGGTATCTCACTACCGCATTTTGACCTTGTTGTGCGTTGTCAACCTGTTTAACATTCGGATTTGTTTGCTTCGAAGGTGCAAGCAAGATGGAATTTAGTACGGTTTTAAATGCAGAAAGTTCGATATTGAGTAGTATTGGACTATCCGACTCTCAAATGTTACATCCATAAATGGGTGCCAAAATTGACTGCTCCTTGTGCCATAAATGTGTGCACGAAACTGAAACCAAATTTGGTCCACAAATGTGTCGTTGTTCGTTCTAACACAAACAGATCCGAGTTTTCCGTTTGCGTCGGACAGCTGGAGATACTCTTAGGCACCATCTATGTATTAGATTGGGATCCACTGAGCAACCTTTTGGCTAACAGATTTTACCACTATGTATGTTATAAAAATACTTCTTAAGGTAGACCCCATTCGTTAGAAAAGCAGCTAATAGAGCTCTATTGAATATTACTATTTTATCACTTTGTGTACCACAACTGTATAAGTAATATTATTATATTCCGTATGGGTAACCACACTTGCGGGTTACCCAAAGTTTTTGAGTTGCTGCAGAACTTATGGATAGGTTCCACTATGTATGTGGATAATATAGTGGATGCACTTAGGTGAAAGCCTAGAGTGACCTCAGTCAGAGACAATGACGCTCTTAAACAAGAAAATAGCATAAAACTACCATAATTTAGGCTAGTGCTTAAGAAGTTAAATATTGAAGATTTTCTTTGAAAATCACCATCCGTCCCTCTAATTGTTGCAGATAGCACTGATCCAACGATTTGGTCCGTTCGACGCTAACTTTGATGGGTGGGCCACCTGCAGGCTGATGTGGCTATCAATTTTTTTCGCAAAAAACACCTCCATAAATTGTGTCTGCGAATTATATGTCCTATCAGAAAAATCTAATGTTTAAAATAGCCAGCTACAGGATATAGCCGCGGCCTCCCAAAACATCTATAACCCGGCTATAGTCTGGCTATAGCCGGCTATTTAAGAATTTTGACACCTTTTAGCGGGCTAATGCAGTTAGCCACACCATGCGGGAAAGGCTATAGCGCGGGCTATAGCCGGCTACTTTAAACTATGGAAAAATCCCAAACCCCTTGCCCTCGATCCGAAGACAACGGCCAACGCAATAGCCACCACATCTTGACCTCTGCGAGCTGACACGCCAGCCTAGGTGTACAAAGTGATTAAGCTTGCTGAAAAAAGAATACTTTCATTTGCTGATATTTAACAGACTAATCTACTTTACTTCTGATAATTTATTTCAGTGGTCCTAGCTAGCTACTACTCCAAAAAGAGTAACTTTATGCTCGATAAAGGGAACATGGGATACAAGATTCTAGCTAGCTCCAATGAGAGAAAATGCAGGCCCAAACACTGAATACAGTTAGGCGAGAACTCCGACTAGACATTCTCAAGAAGTTAACCAAATGTGACAGTGCTACCCCATGAGCTACTTATGACGCCAAACCCTATAAGGAAGTTTTGTGCATATGTGCGGGTATGCCATTGCTTGCCGGGTCTCAAAGTCCAATGCCTCTAAATGGGAATGAGAGGATTTGGGAATAGCCAGCAGGTGAAACATGGCACATGTGCCTCGCCGCAAGCATTTCAGACCGGATCTTCTGCGAGCTGGCGCGACCTAACCTGCACTTACTCGTGATTAAGCCGACCAAAAAGTCACTGTTGGCAAATCAGGGTGGATAGGGACAAGGCACCTGTACGGACGGAAATGCACAATTGTATGTCTTCTTTTCAATTAAGATATGCTTAGCATGGTTGTCACGTGGTGTTTACTGATCTATCTCACTATATCAGAACCTATTCGATGGTGGCCGTTTATTGAAAGTCTTAAAGCCAAGGATTGATTGTTTGTATTATTATGCACATCAGGTAAATGATGTCCAACAGAATGATGGGAGGCACTGGAAATTAATCTAGTGACTAGCAAAAGTGCCCATGTGTTACCGGGAGATATATTGTCAAGATAAGATTGAGATTCTTCAAAAACAAAAAACATATGAATGGGATGAGAATCACAGGATCAAACAAATCAAATTCAGTAAAACGAGACAAAAGCATCTAAAATTTTATGGGGAATCAGTTCTCCAACACAATTTTAAAGTCCACGAAAATTAGTTGCAACCAAAAAATTTAATTTATTTAACCAACCCATGATCTTAAGCTTATCCCAAGATCAAATTGTTTTTACATTGGTATAGAGGAAATTTGCCTGTGCTTTGCGACGGGTTAACTTTTGTTGAATATTTTTTGACGGCTGAAAAGCTTTACTACTGGAATCAGAGAAATTCTATATTGCGAAGATGCACACTTATGCTAGAAATTAGCGATATTTTGTCATCCCGCGCAACTCTAAATTAGAATTAGTAGTGCATCTTGATAGGATCATGCAATTTCCAAAGCAAAAAACTCATTTATTTGGTGGCAATAATGAAAAGTGCATGAGAAATTCAATAGCTTGAAAAAACAACTAACGATACATTGAACTGCAAGGAAGAAATAACTTAATTCGAGCTGACTTCATAGCTTCAGTATAATGAGCTTCATAGCTTCAGTACATTGAACTGTAAGTAAAACAACTAACTGGACATCAGAAAGAACTGAGAGATGGAAGCCCGCACCTTGTTGGCTTTGTCAAATCCGACTTATGAGCACCAACAAGTGAAGCAGCACGAGCGTGGATGTCCAGCTTAATGGAGCAGAAGTGCCCATTCTCGTCACCCTCTTGTAGTCCCCAATCCCCATTACTGCTAGCCCACGGCGCAGTAAACGACCATCTCTGCATCAGTTGCCCGAGTCCTCGTGTGATTTAGCGTAACCATGCCAATTCGAATTGGCCAGCGCCTCCGATGCCGCACCAGCGCCGCGGCACCAGGCCGCTTGACGGTTCCGCTCTAGACACGGACGACTGCGAGGCGCCGAGCCAGGAGAGCCCGATGCCAACTGCGATTCTGCGAAGCGGTGGTGGCCAATTGCGTCAGAATTCGCTAGAGGTGGGATGGGCGGCGCCTCCAACTTCCCTTTTTCCTCAGCCACTGTCTTCTATCTTGAAGAACCCCCGATTCTTGCAGCCATCCGGGAGAAGGAACATCAAGGTGAGCTAGAATGTCCGGTCGTCGTCGGTCTCCATGACTCCATCGCTAGCGCAGCGCTTCCCGACACATCTCTGCCACCAGCCCTCCCCTCCCGACATCCCCTGTCAGTCTGCCACCGGCCTAACCCCGTCCCGTGGTGGCCGGCCAAGCGTTGGCATCCGCCGGGTATCACCGGCGCGCTGATGCGCTCTGGTACGGCTCGTAGAGCAGCTCCGGGCTGCGTCGCTGCGCGCGTCCCAGGCAGGATGCGGGAGGCCCTAGATACGTCGACGCCGCTGCGGCGGCCACCTCTCCTCCTCCGCATCCGCTGGATCCCCACCTTCTCCGCCGTGTGGGTCGCAGCCAGAGCCTCGGCCATCGCAGGCATCCCTAGATCTGGGCGCATGGTTCTTCTGTTTGAGAGGGTTTCGTTCACGGATAGAGGAAAAGAAATATCCAACCGGTATAATGGTATTTGGATGTATTATACGATTTTGTGGGAGGGCAAAACGGTCCAAAAAAAGCGTTAACGAAACTTTTTGGCAAAAACCTTAGCTCCTTTATAAATAGGTACTACCATGCGGCGCACGAAAAAAAATAGCAGTGGCATCGCACACGGTGAATTAGCATGTGGTCGCGCCGCATGATCAACGCCAGCTTCCCGGCCGCCTGACTGGATCCCCCCCCCCCCGATGGTTGGAACAGTCAGCCCGGAAACAAAATTGAGTGTCCCCTCCCCCCCCCCCGCCCCGATGGTTGGAACAATCAGCCCCGGAAACAAAATTGAGTGTCCCCCCCCACCCGATGATTGGAACAGTCAGCCCCGAAAACAAAATTTCCGATGGTTGGAACAATCAGCCCGAAAACAAAATTGAGTGCCCCCCCCCCCCCCCCCCGATGGTTGGAACAGTCAGCCCCGGAAACAAAATTGAGTGTCGCGTGGTTTTGTAATCTGCGCTTGTTTTCTGACGCTTCGGTACATGGTGTATGATGCAGTTCCGGACATGGTAGCAGTAGGCAATGGAGGGACAACCAACAACGAGTACATCGTGCACTTCAGCGTACGGCAATTCCAAAATCTGTGAAGGTCAACGATGAGTGCATCATATATGGATGCAATTGCCAACAAGGAGTGATCGTTGTCAACCAAGGTGATCTAATTCACTAAATACTCGAACCCATGTAGTTTCATGTTACTGCTTCAACGACGCTAGCGCCGGCAAGGAAGACAATGGAAAGATTAGTCTGCCACTCTGCCAGTGGGGGCGAGGAAGGCAGTGCAGGCATGCAGGAGAACGACCGCAACATGCACAAAGGGATGCCATGCACAGGGAGCAAGGATATCCAGGGATCAGGGACATCATCAAGGTCTGCAAGGACTCCCAAGAACTATGAGCCTATGAAGAGTCGGAATAACAAGGTAATCTGAGTTTCTTTTCTTCATGTCTTCTTGCCAATTTAGTTCTCTGAAGGTCATTGTGTGAAGTCCATCCATGGGGTTGTTATGACATTGAATTTTGCAATTGGACAGGGACGTATCCAGACTGGGCAGGAATATGCTGGTGATATGGTAAATATTGGCTAGGGGAGGTTGGACCTCGGATGCAGCCTCAATGTATTGTGCTATATTATCAAGTTTCTGCATGTGCTCTGTTTCCTAATGGTTGGTGTTTGTTCCTGGATGTATTATAAGTTCTGCAACTGAACATATCTCCATGTAAATCACATTTTAAAGGCTTCCAGGACATAGAGCAAAATATAAATCTTGTTTTCAACTAATCCGGATAATATGCAGATTGACTTTTAATTTGTACCCGCTGTTTTTAGTTTAGGTTGTGTCAGTTCTCATTCAGGTCGGTTTTAGGGGCATGTACAGGGCGAGGTTTCAGATTGTTTTGTTTTGTTCAGGTATGTACACCCCCAACCGAATTTTAGCCCAGCTCGCATCTCAGGCCATCCTCACACAGTTCTTAATTCTCTTTCAAAGTCTGATTTTATTATTCTCTAGAAGCAAAAACAAAAAACTCTTCCATCTCAAGTGTACCCAGATGATCATAGCAGGAAAGTACGGACCCAAGCAGGATTGATGAACAGACTGCAGGTTATTGAACATATCAAAAGGTTTGAAAGATTGCATTGGAATAATAACACGTTAATTATAATCTTCCTATCTTAGATTCCATATAAGTAGTAGCATACGGATAGAAAGATAATATTGGCTACCTTCTATCGATCTTTTAATTTGGGTTCACTGAAAATAGGTTACATGATAGGTAGACAATATTGTCTTTATTTTCTAGAGTTCAAATGAGGCAAGTAGATACACAAAGTCCCATTGTATTTTTACAGTTAATTTTCTTGGTACTTGGATGAAATTTTTATATCCTTTGTAATGCTTCGGAAGTTCGAACTACACTAAGCGGATCAATGTACAAGTGGGAAGAGCCAGCACGAAAATACGTAGTTCGGTACTCATGAACCCTATAACTTGTTGGCCCAAAATTTGTATTCCTAGAGCCCATCAAATTCTAAAAAAAAATGCAAGTAGAGGAGGTACGTATGTATGTATAAGTGCCATTTTTCATACCCAGATTCGAAAGTATCTAGCTTAGGAAAAAAAATCACAGTTTCAAATAAACAGTCTAAAAGAAACCCCCCTCCCGAAATGTGTGTAACTTAATAGTCAGATAACTATGTAACCGGAAATTCAATTCGGCTCCCGGGTGCGTATGCTCCCTCTACCAATAAAACATATTTCGAAGTGTGGAAAAATTTTGACAAAAATTTCTACATGTACATCTCCATAATATATGTGTATGCGTCAAGTTTCACGAAAAAATAATATTTTTTGTGGCCTATGTAAAAAAGAGAAAACTTATCCTGTGAAAAGCATTGTTTTCAGCACTGAATTTTGTTTTTTTTACACACGTCACATGATAAGTTCATTTTTTATGTAACGACTTTGTGAGCGCGTAGCACGTGAAGATGTACGTGCGGATTTTTTGTTTCATTTTTTTTGAAATTTAAAATACATGTAACATGCATTTCAAAATATAGGGAGCATATGCTCCCATGTTCCAAAACACCACTCCCGTAAGTAACTTAGTACTATAGTAAGTTTAATCGGGTTCAAGAGTACCCATGTACTGAAAGTTCTCTTTACAGAGCCAAAGACACAATCTAGAGGTGAGATAAATGAAAGAAAAACATGGTTTTAAGTTAAGGGGCTTTGAGCATTTGGGTGATCATGATAAAGGAAACAGAATATGGTCACAAGCTTGATTGTGTATCGTTGCGGAATCAATCAATTTTTTAGTTGTCTGCAAGTGTTCGTAGCAACGCACGGGCATTCACCTATATATAATAGTAAAGATATGATTTGTTATCCTTTTTTTTCTTGATTGATGTTAAATGGGTTTGTTTCCTTATGGACGTATTTTGTAAATATCCTTGATTGATGCTGAATGGGCATGTTTCCTTACATGTGTGAGATTGACTCTGGATGTGATTTGACATTGGATGTGATATGAACGGCTGGGATCTTCCCAATGTTTGATGTCAAAGTGACACCATCCCCAACTCGAATATAATAGTAAAGATTATTGTAGTTTGAAGAAAGTGTTCATGGATCTAGCGAAAACTTGATCGTGTTAAAACTTCTTAACTACTTTGGCTAGAACACCAAGCTAGCATAAGAAATTTCTACCATAATGGAAGATATACATGATCGTGCACACGCCACCGAACATGCCCTAAATACTGAAGTATTTAGAGGCCGCTTCTTAATTTTTTTGTCTAGTTGAGATGCTCTTTAAGCTTTCAAAACCAATACTGAAGTATTGTGTTTAAGCACACGGAGGGGACATTTTTTTAAAGGGAATATATTAATATCATAACGATACCAATTACACCCAGCCTGCAACAACGCACCACTCTAATGGTACTACGGATGCACACAACCAAAAAAAGGAAAAGAAAACTAAGAAACAAAAGTCCCGCTATAGTATCTCGGGCCTAACAACAGCAATACATCCACCGCCAAGACAACACCTGAAATACAGAATCTCCAAAAACGACGCCTCCAAGAAGGGAACAGTGCGCTAACACCATCGTCGCCCGATCAACGATCTTAGGTTTTCACCCTGAAGATAGTCCTCGCTCTCAAAACAATGCCTCCAACAAGGTCATTGCCAGACACAACCAGTTAAGGCCAGACCTTGGGTTTTCACCCTGAAAGGTCGGACTCGATTCACCCGTGTTGTCGCCCCCACTTTCATACCGCTGCTGTGAAGCCCGGAACACCAAGCAAGTCCCTCAACAGCGTGGAGACTTGAACCTCCCTTAGCTAGTCCTCCCCTCCGGCCTTCATGAACTTCTCTTCTTCCGACTTTCATCATGGATCCATAGTCACTTGATGTCAACACGGAAAAAGAGCTTCGCGCCGCTCCCTCCGGAACCAATCGGTCGGAATAAAAGCATGGGTGCGCATGACCGAATACCACCGATCCAGCAAACTCCAAGCAAAAAGCACTGTTACATTCGCCGGCGGAGCCTTCCGGAACTCAACACTCCGGCTAGATCACGAGTCCGAGCCTCCGGTAGGTCTTCCTCTTGACGCAAGAGAGACCCTAGGACCACCGCCTTTATTCAGGTCGGACCCCCACGTCGGCGACCATCCCGGGCTGGCCACTCCAACCCTCCACCGGCGACTCCGTCGCCGGCTTCCAAGCATCTCCATCTCGCCGCCGGAACGCGGTGATAGATCGATAGATCCACCACCACCAACCGCAGGCGGACCCTCTCCGGCGAAGAAGAGGGCCACCTCCACCGTCGTACCCAAGGCTGCAGCCCCAGGCGACCTCGTGTCGCGGGTGAAGCCCGAGATCGCCTCCACTCACCGGCGAGAGGCGGGGGGAAATTGGCGCAGGCCATGAGCCTGGCCGCCGCCCACCACCAGCCCCTGTCGGAGTGTTGCGGAGAGCCGACGGGAGGAGGGAGGCCGCAGCGCTGGCCGCCGCCGCCCATCCCAACCGCGCCGGCTGATCCACCAGGGGAGAGCCGACGGGAGAAGGGGGCGCAGCGCAGGCCGCCGCCGCCCAACCCATCCGTGCGCCCGCCATGCGTCGAGGAAGGAGATCCGGCCGCCGTCCACTAGGCGTCGACGAGGAAGGGCCCCCGCCGCCGCCACGCCCCGAGGGTCTTTGCCCCGGCGGCGCTACCGGCGGCGGCGGCGTTTAGGGCTGGGGAGGCTGGAGGGTTACGGGAGGCTGGAGGCCAATACCACACGGAGGGGACATGAAAAGTAGCATACGTCTATGGAAGTACTAACAATCCGAGGTATCGAAGCTTGCTCCGAATCCCAACGGATTTGCCGCCGTGTCCACCAAACGTACTATGGATGTGTTTTTATCTTTTCCAGATATACAGAACGAGAATTCTGAAGGAAAATACAGGAACCCGAACCAGCATGGACATCCCCGAACTAATCCACTGTGTAATGACTTGGTTCAAGAATGTTCCTTCCGCATCGCCTCAACTGCCTCCCTGCAAATGCCAACGAAATGAATTTAGAAATATTACACCTTGTCTGCAATCTGCAAGAACTCAGAAAGACGGAAGAAAAACATTTAAAATTTCCTCGTCCGTTAAGTATGGCTACCAATCATTCGTCACATTAAGATTGTTACATTTGAATGAAATATGTAAAACATATAAAACAAGTTAACGCTAGCATCATGATATCATAAAAGTACAAGGTCCCACGAAAACACCAGTGTAAGAAGGTAAATTAAGCATGCAATCGTTGACAAACTGTGGTGAAGAAATGCAGTACCAAAAAGCTTTCTTCATCTCCTTATTTTTAGGATCCAGTTTCACTCCAGCCAAGAATGCATCAGATGCCTCTTTGTAATCCTAAGAATAAGAATATAGAGCAGGATTATTTAAAGGAAGTGATATTTAAAAAAGAAGACTAGAAGATTGTTGTTCTTTATCGTACCAGGAGCAACATGAGGGCAGCTCCTTTCCGATAGTAACCCTTATGCCACTCAGGCCGCAGACTTATGCAAGCATTGGCATCAAGCAAAGCGTCATGTGCTTCTCCACACTTTAGATGGCACAGGCTCCTGTTTGAATACAACACTGCATCTGCAGGATCGAGCTTGATTGCCTGCACCAAAACAAATGTTAAGGGCCAAGAAACACAACCTGTTATTCCAGAATCAAGCAATAATCATGCTCTGCTCCATTGTGTCCAGACCATCTGAGTGGCTGATGATTGGTGTACAGGTAAATCTAAACTAGCCTTTGAATGGAAACCTAAGTGCCACAGTTAAAATTTTATAACTAACTGAACATAGTTACAAAAACACTCGGAAAAAGGCTTAATTGGCAAACTGGCGCGTCAAATGGAATGTGTTACACAAGAGATGCAGATTTTATCAGTTATATGCTAACCAATTTTATTTAAACAAATAATGATGAACGTGATTACAAAAAACATAAACTTCAAGTCAAAAAGATGACTGAAACATAACAGGTTCCTTTTGGTGGAGTATTGGAGTATGAAATCCATTTTGGACAAGTCTCCCTTTAATTTCTTACTTCTATCTCATCACAGCTAAATTCAACGAGATAATGATGTATCAAAATACAGAAAATGAAAATACTCTCCAATCTTTTTTCAGTAACAACAATTTTGGATTGCACAACAATATACCTCAGTATAGAATTTTAATGCGGTGGCATAGTTCTTCCCCTCAACTGCTTTTGCACCTTGTGATTTCAGCTGGGCCTTGCTATCTTCGTCACTTGACTTATCCTAAATGATTAAGAAAACTTATGCCAATATATAATACTCCCTCCGTTATTTTTTATAAGAAGTTTTGGCAAAGCCAATTAGTGTCTTTCCCAAATCGTCCTAGAAAAGGGAACAGAGGTCGTAGAAAAGATAGATGTCAAGCAGTAGAAATGTGGGAGTATCAACTGACGAAGCATCAGTAGAACACAACTAAGGCGTTTTCTTCTAACATCAGGAGACATGCCTAGACATACTCACATCCAAACGAATGAGCAGAGCTCTCGGCAAATGTAAACATAAAACTTGGATGAGAATTCTACATCCTTTTCCTAGGCCTTTCCCTTTGTTCCTGAAGAAAGCAAGATTATGACTCCTAAAAGGCCTCCTGCGAGAGGTCTTAAGCAGAGGAAATCCAAAACAACGTTAACCCCATGGGTGGAGTTCATAGCACCTATTTTATGGATACAACTACTGGGGCCTACAATCCCATTTTATCCTATTCTCTTTGTATCACCTCACATATAAAAGCATTAAAATAACATGCACTGAAGCAACATTATTAACAAATTATGGTTTCTGTTTGCTCTAAGAGATTGAACACATGCATTCATCACCCCCAACAAGTTTATCCAGCAAGTGCCGAGCATAACAACAATGACCTTAGGATATATCAAGTATCAAGGTTTATGAACTAACATGACTTACTTAAGAAAATACACTCACATGGTTTACTGGAAGATTAGCATTTCTGCTAACCTCCAACAAGTACTCAACACAACTAGTTAAGCCTTTGAAAGTTGCTATCTCCAGTGGAGTCTCAGGGTTTGTACAATTGACATCAGCACCAGCCTATGGATGAACATATACAAAACAAACATATGCACATTACAAATAATATTTTTTTACACGAAATCCTCTTCAGCAACAAAAATAATAGAGAAAGTGAACTGGGTACCAAACCTCGACAAGAAGTTTCACACACTTTAAGCAAGTGGATTCACTCATTCTTTCAGGAGCACCATAAAGAGTTGAAGTCAGGGGTGTACCAAAATCCCATGAGACCTTGTTTGGCTGCAATAGTTTTGAAAATAGTCACTCACAAGTTCCCATGTAGAATTAACATACTTATATAAATTAAGAAGTAAAGATAAAAATATATCATGACCTGTTAAGCTTTAGAAAGGGCATGTGCCACTATAAATTTGGCAAATGAAAAAAGAAAACATTTATGAATTCCTATTCGTAAACCTTGAACAGATTCTCCATCGATTTGTGCATAAAAATCATATTTCAAGGTTTCTGGAATTATCAGAAAAAAAGTATGGCACTTCGGACAAAAAAGAAGATGCAACAAATGTACGGTGGCACCATCCAAGTTGACTGCTTGAGAATAGAAAGAAATATATGCCACACATGATAAACATCCCCGCATGACTTTGAACCAGTAGTAGTCAGAAACATAAAAGATAAATGATGGAAGACCAACAAGCAGGACATTTGTACATGTAAAAAACTTGAGAAAAGTAGCAAAGAAAGCAAGTATGAAGGACACTAGACCATGTTTGGTATGCATTCGGCATCAGCTTATGATGGTGATAAGTCCCCCAGAAAGGATGCAGCTGGGGCGTAAGTACAATACTAAACCGAGATTGTGTAAAAGAATCAATGAAATTAGACGATGCTGAGCAATATCAAATCAAACCTTGAACTATGCAAAAAAAAAGGTAAACTCAAGTGAAAGAACATCATTTACTAATTACATCTGCATTATTCTCTAACAAAATCTTCATAACACTGAACTTCCCACGAACACCAGCAGCAACTAGAGGAGCCCCGTAAGAAGAAGATGCATCAACACTAGCTCCTTTTGATAGCAAAAGCCGTGCTATTTCATCATGCCCTAGACAGAAAAATATATGTAATTGTAGAACCGAAATACGAAATAAAATCCTAGTTATGTGTATGTTGGATAACCATCATTCCCGTATAGTCACGAATCTGGTGTGTACAATTAATGTAGTGTCAAGTAAAATAATTTATTCAGTAAAAGAAGGAAGCCATTGCATTTTCGAGTCGATCTGTCATGTTAGAATACACAAACTGGTCAAAAAATAGTTTTCATTCACAATAAAAGTTCATTTGGACAAGAATACCAAATGTTATGTAGTACACAACCTCCACTTATTTATTATCACCTCTCCCTGTTTATGTGAGCTGCAGCGCAATCATAAACACAGTATAGGGAGGCAATTTTGGAGTGAAAAAATAGGATAGAATGTGCCAACTACTCCCGGCCTCCTTGACACAATGTAGTGCATATAAGATCTTTTAAGAAGTCAAAAAACGTAAAAAGTTTGACCGAGTTTATTGAGAAAACTATCTATATCTACAATACCAAATGTATACCATAAGAAAATATACATCATGATTAATCTAATGGTATTGATTTGATCATTTAAATATTGATATTTTATCTACATACTTGGTCAAACTTTACATTGTTTGACTTTTCAAAAAACTTATATGCACTATTTTTTGGCAAGGAGGGAGTACGTTTTTCTGTATAGCGGAAGTTGGTAATTCTTTGTTATGAGAGTTCCAAATATATACATGAATGTAGACATGGCACCTGCTTCTGCTGCCTCATGCAGAGGAGTTGTGCCTCTAGAGGAGTTCTTCTTATTTGGATTAGCACCTTTGTCAAGAAAATACCTTGCAGCAATCACTTGCCCATGTGCCGCTGCAAAAGCCAAAGGTGTGAGACCTGCCAAGAGGATCACAAAGTCAGTTTAGTGAAACATCAACACCTTACATATTGTGACAAAACATAAAAGGCCCACTTCAACATACTTAGGGATGTATGTAATACTAAATTTTGAGAACGTCAAAATTGATGAAGTGCAGAAAAATTGGAGGAGCGAAAAATTATGAAAAGTAAGTACAGAAACAGGTGGAATAAATGGTGCTTACAAGAAGAAAAAAAATCTTTTGATATAACGGAATGTGTCACCTGTTGCTACAGGCTTATATATGTTTAGTATGAATATTAAAATAAATATCAATATCAACATCCTTTCAGGTTTTTAACTGAATCTGTTATACAACGCCTTTGCTCTATACTAAATCAGCAGAAAAACGCCTACCATCTACTTACAAAAGTAATGCATAGATGACTAACAAAGAGTCGGATTTAGAGTTGGGATTGATATGCAAATTTTGAGCAAAGGTTTCCATTAGGACTGACAAACAAATTTTGAAAAGTTTCAGTTATAACATATCCAGTCTACACAATAAATCAATAGAGTACAAGAAAGCAAAGGTACAGTGCTGAAAAAATAATGAAATGCCTGCGAATATAATACCAATAATTCACATCTGATCTAAGAAAATCAGCATGCACAATATTACTCCCTCTGTTCCATTTAGTTGTCGTAACTTTGTACTAAAGCAGCGGCAACTAATATGGAACGGAGGGATTACCATACTATTTTGCGTTGAATCCCACAAACAAAACTCATGAGTAAACATGAGATCACTTAATTTAGAGTTGGAAAGAGCGCATGTACCGGAACCATGATTAATAGCTTCAAAATCTACATCAACTCCGAGCTGCTCCACCAAGTACTTGCAGACTGCCATATTACCCGAGCCTGCCACCGAATGCAATGGCCCACAGCCCTCCATCCTCAGAGAGGGGAGTGACGCCCTGTCATCCTCGTCCAAGCTATCCACCACGGCTTCAGGGCCCAATTTTGAAAAGAAGAATGGTGAGATGCAAACTCGCACACATTTCAGTTTCCACCAAAGATTGATGCACAAAAATAAATCAAAGTACTCGGGCATCAGAGGGTAAATGCTACTCCCTCCGTCCCCACAATATAAAACGTTTTAGCAAGCTATTTTAGCTCACCAAAACAGTACAGTATAATATTACGAAAGCAACATTACAAAAACTAGCTGCCTTGGGTTGGAGCATATATAAGTTAAAGCAAACAGTCCACCCAACAGTAGCATGCATCATCAACATTTAGTCATGTATGCACAGCAAGAGTAAACTAAATTAAGAAAAAAACTAGGACCCTCCAGCAATTATCAGATAATTAAGAACAACAACTACGGATGACAATTCGCTCTCAGTGCGCGCGCACAAGGGCACAACGAAACGGGCACACCGACACCGCACGCTCAAAACCTACACGGAGCCCGCCACGGCTAAAACCCAATCCAAGAGCAACGCCATTTTAGAGTGGAAGGATCTTTACCCTTTATGCGGTCGACGTCGCCATCCGAACATGCCAAGATGAACTTCCTCTGCGGCGATGTCAAGCGGCCGGTGCCTACACGCGCGAAGAGGAAAGACACACCGCGTGCCGCCATTAGTTAAAAGAGACCTCGAGCGTAGAGCAAAACCTCGCCAAGAATGGCGAGGCAACAAAGGGGTCGATCGGGAGGGCTGCACACGTACCGACTCGCTCGACGCCGTTCGCGCTCACTGGGCCGCGTCCCCTTCCCCCTCCGCCGCCGCCGCGACCAGCAAAACCTCGCCCAGAGTGGCGAGGCGGCGTTGGGGTCGGAGTGGGTGCACGCGTGCCCACGTCGGTAATGATGAACCCGAGTTGGGTGGCGGCGTCGATAACACTCGCCGCAACTCGCTGGACGTCGTTCTCGGTCACCGCTACACGTCCCCTTCCCCCTCCGCCGCCGCCGCCGCGACGGTTGCCCTTACCCATGGCGAACTCGAGAACACTCCGGAAGCAGCAGGCGGATGGGTTTGGTAGTGGGGCCGGTTGCTTCTAGGGAAAGGAAGCGTCGGTGTAAGGCGTTCCCTCGTAGCTAGGAAAGTGGAGATTTAATGGCAGCGCAAGGGAGAAGGAAGCGAGGGCATGGGAGAGAAGGGCGCCGTCGCGGACGGATGAGACGGGACGGGAAGGGCGTGGGAGTGGGACGTGCGTGCCGCGGACGACCATTGACGACGGAAAATCCGGGAGACGTGTGATGATACCATACCAGGAGGCAAATGATACGGGGCGCGCCAGGCAATGCCATTGCCATGGAGGCCGATCCCACCATAAAATTGCAGAAGCTTAAAAATGCTCAATTTATGTATGCACAGAAGTCTAACTCCCAAAAAAAGTTCAAATTTTGGATTAAATTAGTTATAACTGCAAATTTTATATCCAGACCCCAATAGGCAATGATGATGTGTTTTCAAGCATTTCAAAATATTTGAAAGAATTGACATTCCCTTAAAAGTTGGGTCATTTTTTATGAGATATGTGGACAATTGATGAAAATTTTGAACTTTTAAAGAAAACAAAAAAAAAACAGATTATTCAAATAAAAAACCATCGGATAATCCTAAATAATTTTTGGATACAGATATCCGGCTGCTAATTGGCAATACCAAATACTATATCGTATCTGCGTGTCAAGTTCGAAATCATGTATCCTTACCCCGTCGGATTCCTTCAAACCAGATATGGACTCTCTAAAACAGATTCGAAAAGCGTATACAGTGTGGAAATTATCCTAACCCTTTACACCCCTACATATGGGACTCTAACGATTCAAAGGTGCACCGAAGTACACGTGTTTGGTTAAAATCCACGCGTTGCTCCTAGGACGGCTCGAGCGAAACCCTAGATGTCGCCCCAAAATTCCTCTCTCTCTCTCTCTTTCTCTCCCAACCTCCCACCACCACAAGAGGAAGCCGATGGCGAATCCCCACGATATGGACAGCGGTCGACGTGTCTAGATCTTCTCGCCTCCTTTGTGGTGGCGACATCCAGCCGGAGCGCGGTGCTCGACCTTGGACAACAGGCGCGCGAGGTAGAGCAAGGTCTCTAGGGTGGCGGCATGATGATGGTGGTTGGGCGAACGCGGTTCCGAGGGCAGTCGACGTTCTCCCGACAGCGATGCTGAGGTTGCAGGTTTGCAGCCAGGTTCCTCTAGCCATAGGGCCTACGGGGCGAGGCTTGCGGCGGGGAAGATATGGTTATTGGTGCCTAGTGTCGTGTGCAGTGCGGTAGCCGACAATGATTCAAGCGGCACCGATCTATCCACGATATGTACGTTGTGACATCAACCATTGGTGTTGCAGTAGTTGAACGCTTTGGGCAGCAGCCCCGGTCTTTCGACAGTGGCAGACATCGTGGCCGGGATGAAATAGTGTTTGGATCTTCGATTTGGTGATGGTCCTAACCTCCGTGTATCGTGGTCAGTCTTGGTATGGGACGTACTCTTTTGAGACCGTGGAGTTTCGAGCGGCGTTGTATGCCCCATCCACTTCCATATCGAGTTAGGTTTGACTCCGCATGTGCAACAAACGATGTCTTCGACGAAGGTGTGAAGGCATGCCGACCTGGCCATGACTACGCACTGTATTTCATGCGGAGATGTCAAGTCATGCCTGATCGAAGGTGCAATGCACGATATCTCTTCCAGCGTCATGCTTGTTGTTGCTCAATCGAAGGCGGCACAATAGTGGTTAGAGGTGCAGTGATATGGGACGTTATCACCTTTCAGTTTCTCCTACAACGGCAGCTTGTCAGCAAGGAGTCGTTAGAGGGGCATGTGATGAGGGTGTAAGAGGCTTCAACATCGAGTATGTGCACTCTAGTGGAAACACAAGATCTTTGATTAGTCTATGTTGACGCACTCCTACGCCATGTCCATGCTGAAGGTAGTGGACCAAAACTCGGTTTTTGGGATGAAAATCCCGAGATCGACCTATGATTCGACTCGTCGTCATCGACGCACATGCCGAGTTTTCCTCTTGAAGGATTAGCCTAGGATTTGTGTATTTTGTTTGTTTGTCCTTTCACCATAGGGTTAGTGATGCCTGCTGGAGTTACTACCACAAAGCATACGGCCCAGGTTTTTTTTTATGTGAGTCAGACACGTTTGGCTGCTGGATTTTGTATTAAGAATAAGAAAGGATGTGCGCATCACTCGATGCAGAGGCCGGACCGGTTCCCCATTTTCGATATAAAAGTGTCACACATGAAAATGCCCTAGCCCTTCATATGTATACTTTTTAAAATGAAAATAAACATTTTTTGGCATCACGCAGTAACTTTTCTCTATCACATGACTGCAACTAATTTTTTGCGCAGAAATGTTTTAGGGCACACCAATGCTTGACTTCAGCAAATTGTAAAAGTATACAAAGAACTCAAACATTTGCAAAAATAAGTGTGAATTTTCGTTTCGCTAAGGTCTCTCTGGACTGAAGGAAGATCATACAAATTTGGAACTGCAAGAAGTTTTTGTATGGAAACCCTTTAATTCATAGGATTGAGGTCATCTAATTTCTGTGGAATACGGTCCAAAGAGGCCCTTACCAGCAGGGAAGCATATGAGCCTGAAACCAGGTATCCGCTCTCCACAAAGCCCACTTTTTTTTAGCTTCGTATTGGTACTTGACTTTGCACCGGTGCAAGAAAAATGGGCTGGGATTTCATATGAATTTCGTATGATTCCATTTGATGGGAGTTTTCCCTACATACATCGCTTTGAAACTCTAGGAATGAACTTGGAATTCAACAAAGCTCTCATAATTTCCTTTCACTGCTCCGGCTCCACCAAAGCTCTTCTATTAGACTTCGTTTTAAGCCAGGGCACATGCGAGATGATCTGCTTGGAGTGGGTGAAAATGTATACCATCTTGAATGCCACATAAGTGGCATATCTAGATTGACATATTTTATAAATGTTATATCTCCTTTCAAAATTATGCTTTCACATCAGTATTTTGCCATCTTGACATATTTTATACACAGCTTAATTATGTCATTGCATTGGTATCGTCCTTAAATGAACATGAAAAGGACAGAGTCGTGGTTAACACGCAAAATCATGGTTTTCTGTAGCATGAGTTATGTAATCAGCTATTTTATTCAGAAAAATCAGCATATGAATTTCCACAGAAATTATGCAATCAGATATTTCATTCACAAAATCAGTGCATAATTTCAGGCCAAGCGTGCAAATTCTCAAACATGGTCCTGCTATTTCCACGTAGTATGAAGCTTGAGCGAAGCGAAACATCAAAACATAAAGCATCGTGAAGTAGAAAAAAGGATGAAGCGGCATGGCCTTGTTCCGCATCGAAATAAGCAAGACATATATCAGCATGTGTAAGACAAAGAATTGTTTACAAGTTGACATTTGAACTTGAAAGGAGTTCATTTATACAGTGAACAGAAGTACATAACTTCAAAGACGAAATAAGAACAGTGTGATAACCGGAGCCACAAACCCACAGGCCGCAACATCACATAAAACATGCACAATCAGAACAGAAACGAAGCTCTTTGCCATCTCTTAGAAAGACCCCAGATACTAGCACATTTCTGACATATTTCACCCATATGTCTCTCGATTTTTCATGTCAGCAAAGGTATTTGGATCATGAACCAAAATGGTAGAGTGGCAACTAAGTCAACTATGAAACATGTGCTTAAATGACCGAAGGTAAACATAAAGTTACGTTCTCCACCGATACAAAAAGTGACGTCGCAAGGATAAGAGTATGGGGCCCTATGGTTGATAGATAGTTGATAGGAGTGGAGATTTTTGGGTCCCAGCT